>NW_028297112.1:2900531-3202027 GCF_055798465.1 Pogonomyrmex barbatus | reverse complement strand
CCGATGTGCATTGAGTACGCGGGACCAATTGATCAAAGATTCAGATGCTCAGATATCATACTGTTTATATTCAGTAAAGTGTGAGATCAATGATAATCAAGAATGGGTATCATGACGATATACGCGTCTAATGAGAAATTGATTCAAGTTTTGGTCTCATTTTATAAATAGTGATTTAATTAGTGATTTAATAGTTATTATAAATAATTTTATTAAATTGCTTGTAAAATTATTAATAACTAAAACATTAAATAGTTATACATTTATTAAATATTGTATTGTTAAATTAGAAGAATTTATATATTTTATATATTTTATTTTTTCTGCAGTTAATGTTACACATTTTGTTACACATTTTGTGACACAGTTCAATCGCTAAAATTAATCGCTTGCAATAATTTATTATTGCAAGAATATTCAAGATAAATCTTCTCTAAGAATTAATTCAGGAATTTATGAACATTATAAATATTAAATCTATTAAGTCTATCAGATTTAATTGAAGAAATGTATTTAGAAATTTGTCTTTTAAAGATTTCTCTTATTTTAAAATTTTTAAAACATTTTCTAGTGTTGTAATACTAACTTTAAATATGTCAATTTTAATTATATTTTTGACGAATTTATAAGATTATGATGTGTGTAATAAATTATAAATAAAAAATTATACAAGAAAAAAATTCTCAAAATTTTCGTCTGGATATTTTAATATAAGAAATATTATGCAAAAGTTAATATATTAAAAATTCTTGAAACTTGTTTATTAAAAATTCTTTTCCATATATTGACAATATTTTATTGATATTATTAATGGATGTTACGTAAATGATAGATTTTGAGGTATTCATAAAGCTAATAATAAAAAAAAATTTGTGACATGTGTTATAACAGATAATAGGATACCCATTTGTGTAACCCAACTATTAAGAACCGTTCATCTAAATGGTTAGATTCACTAAGGTATAGAAAAGGATCATTAGTAATAAAATTTACATAATTTTTGAGTATATTAGTTTACGATAAGACATTTCTAAACATATATTCAGCCTAGAATGTTGTTTTTTTATTAAAAATAAAGAAATTTTAATAAAATAATCATATTGCACGCATTTATTAATATATTTTTATTTTTGGATCCTGACTTTATCTTTTACATTGAGAAGCATCTTCTTTTTATTTATCATTGTTTAAGAAAATTAAATTTTATTTTTTGACCACTGATTGATATTAGAGATATCCGAATGGTACAACAAAGAGGAAGATATTTTGATGATGAAAAAGAAATTGAGATTTGCTGAAATCAATTCGTCGCGTCTTCTGTACTCTTGAATGCGCGATTATCTCGAGCCCGAGAAATTGCCGGACCGAACCCGCGGTTGTTCGCCAGCTGAACGTGAATATTCCGATGGTCATTGACCTCAGGCCGGTCTTTGGCGCCAAACCCAAGGCTAACCCGACTCTTGTAAAACGCTTGCTACCAGATATTTAGTAGTAAACCTTTATATATTCGCGCTCCGACACTTTTGGAGGGAAACACAATGAATTTTCTAACTGTGCGAACATTCGCATGGTGTCTATAATCTTTCCCTTTCCGATTTTTCCCGATTTTATTCCACGCATATTCGAATGAATACATAGAAATCTGTGCGTGTAAAAAATCGTTATTTATCTTCATCTTTCATAATAAAATTATTATTTTTAAAATTTAATAATATTTTTATAATATATCTTTCTTGCAATATCTTAAATACATGTTGTTTATTGAATTTTTATACAATTTTTCAAACTCAATGGCGGCAATTTTGCGGCAATTCTGCTCTTTTGTTATCACTCAAGTTCTTTTTTCCACCGCAATTATTGATATTTTTAATATAAACGATAAGTAAATCTTGTAATGATGTAAAATCATAGAGCGTGTATATATGTAAAAAAAAAACAAAATTTTACCATAAAGCGCTTACTTTATTGATAGCGTAATTTAACCATGCCGTCAGTTGCCGAAGTGACAATTTCTCGTAATCTTAATCTAAGCCGTTTTTCAATATCTATCTCGATCAGAAATCTTGGCTGCAAAAGTTCAGACATGCGCGATGCAAAAACTTGCGTGCTCCAAACTCGCGTGTGTAAAAGAACATTTGTTTAAATACGAATGAGATTCGTTCGAAAGGCTCGTTCGTGTGCGAGAGCTTTGCCTGGGTACGTTCATAAGCAAAGCACCTATTTGGCTCATATTCTCGCGAGGGCCCTCCATCCAAGTAGACGTGCCAAGTAGGCCCGCTCGCGCTCAAACGGGGACCACCGTTGCTGAATCGTATCGCGCGCAAAACCTTGTTTTTCGCCCGAGTAGGCGTGCGAGAGAGCAAAGAGGAGAACGCCGGGCGCGGATGCCGCGCGAGCGAACGAGCGGCTCGCAACGGTAAAACGTAACCGTTGTGCCCCCGACTGCGAAAATTGTGATGAGGAGGGGCGGGGAGGGGAGACGAGAGGGGCACGGCTGCATGACAGGAGGGAGATGAGAGGGGAGAGATCGACGATGTAACACATAGCGGTACAGCATCCCCACCGTCGGTGAAATCATCCTCGGGGTTCATGGACAGTCGTAATTCGTGGCTATCGCGCGTACGGAGCTCGTTTTTTAATTTTCCGTGGGATACCGTGACCGATAGCTCGGGAACCGGTATTTTATGATAATATCGCGCTGTATAGTGCGCGGTAGAGCGCCGTTGAGCAATAATAATCTGTTTATTTCTCTACGACACGCCGCGATCGAAGTAACGATTCAGATGTCAGCGGCACTGAAAGGCTTTGTTTAATCCTTTTGATATAAAATGGAAAAGCTGAAGAAATGTCGAATATTAGTTTTATTTGCATTTAATTGCAGATGCAATTCTAAACATAATATGAAGTAAATGATAAATAAGAAATATTCTTTTGTTATTAAGATTAATATTTAGAGAATGTTTGTATAATGATGAATTATGCCACATTTATTTTAATATAGTCCATTTTTAAATAGTTTTACATTTTGAAACAATTTCAATTATTTTAATTAATTACAATAAAGTTATTATATTATTAAATTATTAAATTCTTTTATTTAAATATTTATTTGAAGAATTTAATCTCTCAAGAAATTGATATATAAGGCATCTTGTAGAATTGCGTTTATTATTTATTTTTATTACTATCATAAAGCTGGTATGTTACTCCGCAATAAAACAAAGAATTTTTTTATTACTATATTTTGATCAAAATATTATTAAGCGTTAGTTTACAATTACGCGAGTATTACATTTTTTAAATAATAAATTTGAAATATCTAAGAAAATATTAATATCTGTAACAACAGAGAAAGAGAGAGAAAATTAATCTTTTCCTCTCATCATACATAACCAGTTTATCGAGATATGATTGCAGAAATTATAAAGTTACTGTTACAGCGGTACATTTTTATTATGTTTTATATTACGTTATAATTTTAATAAGTTTATAGTCAGAATAATTTCTTTTATATCCTAGTAATATTAATTTTTTCGTACCAAGTTACATGCTCTTTTAAAATCTTTAGACTTCTTTTTAAGACTTCTAATATAATTATTCCAAATACATTTTTAATATTAAAAATAAAAGTAAAATGTAAATAAATACTATCTATACGTTTGCAAATTAAATTGAACAATTGAAAATGTAATAAATAAAACATAAAAATACAATTGATTTTAAAAAACAGAATATACAAAATATAATAAAATTGAAAGCTCCCTTTTTCGATATTAATTTGTACATTGCAATTGATAGTTTATTTTAAAATATTAAAAAGTCATATAAAGAAAAAGCCATATTCTCAATTCCATTTTAAACAGTATGACATCAGAGTTGTCTCTTCTTAGAAAAATTTTAAGAATGTTAACATCATCGTAAAAAAAAGAAATATCTAACGGTTGACCATGAGGCAAAGCTAGCAAAGACGTGGCACTTTCGAAGACATGGAAGTTTCGAAGATATCGGGACTTCGCCCTACCGCTGCCTAGTAACTTCGATGCTGACACCTTTAAGGTTCATGGTCGGTCGTTCATTTCTATTGCTTACACGTTCACGATTATTTCAGTTCTATTTATAGTCTCGCCTTCAATATTACCTTGCACAACACTAACTTTAGAATAGAAATGTAAATTTTTTTCGACAATAGTAATTTGTAATGCTACTTTGGCAAGACACTTTGCCATATCATTGAATAAATCAGATTACATTAAGTATATCAGCTCCAATTATTGCAGTAATAAACATTATTATAATTTATTTATAATTCAAATGATTCCAATAAAATTATATTATTAACTTTATTATTATAATGATAAGAATTATTATATTGTAAAATAACTATTTAAGAATTATCTAATATTATTTATTATACGAAGGTTTATTATTTAAATGCATATTTATTTAAAATTTAACTCAATAACAAACACATTATAATATTTTGATTTAAAAAATTATAATTTCTACCAATCAATTTAAACTTTTATCTCTTATATAAATATTGTAATAAAGTTATCAATTTTTCTACTTTAATATCAGTATATAAAAAATTTTATATACCGATATAAAAGTAGAAAAATTTTTTGGAAATAATTTTTTGGAAGAAGCCATATCACTGATCATACATTTTGGAATACTTCGTTCCCCGTGAAGTTCACGGTCGGTCGTTTGTTCGCTGTTCGTTCACCATCACGGACCGTTTGCCTTCTGTATAATGAAATCGCATATGAAATCTACTTTATAAGTTATCTTATTTTCGCTTTAGCTTTAGCTTTACAGATATTTCTTTTGCAATTATCTGAATTGTCTTACAATATATACGATTTAATTGCAAATACATAGAACAAAATATACATTATATATACAATAATTAAAGACACAAAAAATTTATCTTTATTTTGCACTATAATATAATACTTGAATGTTATAAAAATTGAAAGAAAATATTTAAGAATTTTTTTATACACTTGATGAAATGTTTACACATTCTGTTATTATTCTCTTATTTTTATTTATTCGTTATCCAATATTATTCGTTATCCGAATATTATTACGGACAAGAGTATCGAGACTTGCAAATAACGCTAATCGAAATGTTATGCTGTAATTTCGGATGCGGTTGAACGTCATGACGTGTCCAATTCTTTGAATCCATCGAGAATTATATTCCAAACGGGACGCGCAAGATGAGAAGAAACTGGCAAAGTGGAGAGGAGAAGAGAGTGGAAGAGAGCTGTGACGCCCACGGCGATCAACGGTACATCGCACCCGCTCGTAATGCCTCGTGCAGCAGCCGTATGCGCGCCTCAGGTAATAAGTCCGTACGTAAATATGTAAATCTTCTAGCTTCTCGTGAGTATTACATGTATTGAGCTTCATTTCTCGATCACAGAAACGCGCGAGCAAGATACCGACAACTATCGTACTTTCATTCATACATGCGATTTTACTAAAGTGTTTAAAAATTTAGCCAAATATACATCTGAAAATAATATAATCGGCTTATCAAAATAATGGAGAGACTGCTTAAACATGATGCAATATTATAAAAAAACTTTTGAGTAGCAACCAACTTGAACGTTCTACATAATTACTTTAATAGTCAAACACAATGGACCATGTGTATGACCAAATTGTTATATGCTTTAATAAAATCACTTTTTCCGCGTAGTATTGTAATATAGTGAAATTATTGCAATCATGAAATGTATAATTTTGTTCTATATTTTCAACATTTAAATACTCTTATTTATATCTAATGTCTAATATTTTATAATCTCATATATAATTTTTTTAGAAGAGAGAAAAGAAAAAGTGAGATGAATAATTATTAATGTCTGTAATATTACAAAATACACATTTATAAATCTGTAAAAAGTTTTATATTTGATTCATTTATTTATGTTTATAAAAAGTTTTTATTAATCATACATTTTTATAAAACTAAAAGAACTAACAGAATATGAAGATATATGTATGCAAGATTTTTTTCTTAAAAGAAACTTGTTATGACTATATTTAGTTGTTTTATATAAAAAGTAATAGAGAATAACGTTGACATTTCTTTACATAGGAGTGCTAGTATCTAGACATTATTAAATCAAAAATTCCTTAAAATAGAATTTTTTAAATTTGTTGTATTTCATTAGCTAAATATATGTCTATTCTTTTTTTGAGTTGAATTAAAACATTATAATTTCTAGCTATACAATCAATTTCCTTTATGTATATTAAATATCCATATAGTATTTTCAAAGTTATAGATCAATGTTTTTAATGATGTTTTTATAGATATAATATTCAAAGATTCTTATTGTTTTATATATATATATTTTTATCTTTAAAATTAACTATTTTTCTTAACTTCTTTTTAACTGTTTATTGCATTATCGCTTATTTTAAAGTAGTAATTTGAGTATATATGCTGTGCAAATTTGTATAAGTTTAGAGTGTATTTAGATTCGCTATGTTTAAATGATTGTCCGGATTATTTCTGCAAGATATCTCGGAAAGATTTCTTCTCGTAATAGATGCGCCATCAACCATGCAATGCACGAAAGAAAGATCCAAACACGTATGTATGTACACAGTAAGAAGAAGGTAACAGAACAATTATCTTCCGTCGTGTTCCGTACATTCTATTTTATCGACATTAGAAAATTTCTTATTTTATGTTTTGTTTGTTACACATGCATATGCATATGTATATACTTCTGTTTCATGTTATATCATTGTTATACATGTATAATACAATATCATTTTTTAATTATTTCTTTATAAATAAACTGTATTATGTACATTAACATCAATATATAACTCTTTAATTTGTTCATTAAAAAAAATGGATTAGTATCGATTGATCTTTGTGATAAGTAAAATAAGTTGATT
Source organism: Pogonomyrmex barbatus (assembly GCF_055798465.1). NCBI lineage: Eukaryota > Metazoa > Arthropoda > Insecta > Hymenoptera > Formicidae > Pogonomyrmex > Pogonomyrmex barbatus. Next base: position 3,195,100 of record NW_028297112.1, on the reverse strand, counting down.
TATTACAGAAATTAAAATTTAATTAAATTAGATTAGAATTAAATTTTAATTTTTAAATTAATTTATTTTATTTATTATAATTAATTTATTATATTATTATAAAAGTTTTTTCAAATAACGACTTAATTTATCTCTTCTTGTTAAAAGTTAATTTACAGTTAATTTTAAATATCTTTAAATATGGAATTATTGTAATTTTAATTTAATTTTTTTGCATTAATTTAAATAATTCATCCTTATATAATAAAGATAAATTACTTTATATAATAACTCTCTAGTTTTCTCTCTACTTTTAGAAAAGATGTGTAAAAGATTTAATTTTTATATATATTTTCCAAAAATTTTAATTGGTTCTCTCATTATATAATTCTTTTATTTGACACATACTTACGTACATAATATAGTTGCTATAATTTTTGTACTGATTTCTTCTAATAATAATTATTTAACAGTATAGTCGATGTTCCTTATTTGTTGATACATTATTGGTGAATTTGCTATTTAGAATCAAGATGTACCTGTACCTGTTTCCTTTATTTAGTAAATATTTTAATTTATATCGTACACATATATGTACATATTATATTTTGATTGCACTTTGATTGCATTTTGATTTTTACTACTTTAAGAACATGAATTCTACTTTTAAATAAAAAATAAAAAAATGAAATAGATTGTGCAAATTATTTTAAGAAATGGCAACAAAACAAATCGAATTAACTAAATTTTTTAAGATAATTGAAATTATATAAAAGCACATACTTTATTATATACATATATTGTAGATATTATTATATACAATATTGTAGATATTATTTTAAATAAAAATAATAATTTTTTTAGATTCTTTGATAAATTTAATTGTTTTTTATTAATGTTCTGTACATTGTTATATATTTAATTTGTTATCATTCCATATCTGCGGATTATGTATCCAGAGCAATTATCTGATGCGTAATAAATTCAAGCGTTCGCTATATCTATTTTTGTAATAAGATGTGCTAAAAACGTACAATAATATATAAAAAAAATTACTTATAAAAACTATTTTGTCACAAAAAAGATATTGCTTTTTTCTAATACAAAGTATCATAGTATTCTGAAACATTAATACATAAATGATGCATCAAATTACCATCCCATAACATATACCATATCATTACACATACCGTACTATACATATACCAATTAATATATATTATTTTATTCTTTCTTAAATTTAATTTCTAAATATAATTTTGTGATATGCATTTCTATTCTTTGTCACTTTTATTTTTATATAAAATTAATGCAAGTAATACTATTTTATATAATCATAAAATAAATCAAGTGTTATAAAATTTGACCTTTTGTAAATAATCGTGAGTGTGTCCAGAAAAGCTTATCATTTTACATATATTTGGAATGTTGTTTGGCTTGATTGTGCAGTTTGATATCATTGTTCCTGTAATATCAAATGTATCACACAAACTGTTATAATTAACGATCGCTCGATTTATTAGCATTTATGTGTATAACAATTTTAATAATCATTGATTTTGAAGTACTTGTTAACTAATCAAGGCAAATTAAATTAAAATTATGTCAAAATTTATACTATTTATACTAATATTTATACTGTTTTTCTAATTTTTAAATTAATTATGTATCAGGCATAACTACATGACTAATAAAATTTGTTTATGTATGAAGAATGCGTAGGCATATTTTATTAACTTATTCCTTTTCGTAATTTTTAAAATATTGCAATATTGGTAAATAAAGTTAAAAAAATTTTAAAATAAACGTTTTTATTAAAAATAAAATTTAATAATAATATTTCCTGTATAGTATTTTTAATTTTAGCTGGCGGCACTAATTCTTCTAATCTTTTGAATTTCCTCCTTGTGAGATATTAGCGCTCACGTAATTATAGATATCGCGGCTTTTCAGAGAAGAACTAAGAAAGCCTCGTCGCCTCGTCGTGTGTGGCGCAATAAGAATTTTTTTAATTGTCTTGTGCATAATTAACGTTTATACTCTTAACGTTTATACTCTTTGAAAGGTATTGATATGTTTCTTTTTTGAGAATAAAGGATATTATTGTGGAAAACAAGTGTGTTCATTGAATCTAAATAAAAAGAAGAGATTCATGTAATATGTCTCTCTCGAAGCCGTAAATGAGTCGACAAGAACTAAACAAATTTTTCCGGTTCCCTTCGAACCGGATCCGCGCCATTTTGGATCCGAGAATTGATTCAGGCACACGTTTTATTGAAAATACAACGAGACAAAATAAGGCACATATATTCGGGCGTATATGCGAATGCACATCTGTCTGGATTCAGATGAAACGAATTTTGTCGGAGCTGCCTGCAAACTTAATAATTTACATTAATGATTTACAGAATTTTTATGCAAGAACAGGTGCAGTGTAACCTAAGCTATTTCTTTGTAGAGTCCCAAATTCATTGGAAACATATACCTCTCTAGCTTCCCCCATTTTGGAGGGATTTGAGAGGCAGCGATAAAATCTGCTAAATATCATATGAAGAGAATTATCGAAAATGCTTCGCTCAATTATGATGAAAATGTATACAGTGATTGCTGAAATCGAAATATTTTAAATTCAGGGCCCATAAGTCTAATGATCCGATAATGATTTGCAGTCTTTAACCGCCGAGACACTTTCTTATAAGACAACCGCTAAATAGTTATGCCCATCTAAGTTTAGAGGATGTTCGTATGAATCGGCTATCTCGGTAGAGCGATTGCGGCAGCGATGACGCGTCGAGTATCTTAACAATTTACAAGGAAGAGAAGTGGATGAGTGATAAGGATGAGCCTCTTAAGATAGGGCAACTAGTTATAATCCAACAACCCGAGATTAGCACCCCTACAATGGTTATTGGAGCGCGTGTTAAGCGTGAACATAAGTGCGGATAATAAGATCAGGTCCGCAAAACTTAAAGCTAGCAATGGCGTAATAACCCGCCTTTTATCTTGGCTATATTGTCATCAAATACTTAATTAACCGTTATTGTTTACGTATCATCTGTATTATTTATCTGCGTTATTATGTTATATGTACATTGTAATGTTTAAATATAGTTAATGAATAATGTAAAGCGTAATTCCATTCGCATTGTATTAAAATCGCATGTTTTAGTTTTAACTTCTTCCTTCTGTTACCTTAAATATTCTATTGAAACTCAGAGGCTTTCAAGGGAGGCAGTGTAAAGTATTTTTAATTTTAGCCGGCGGCGCTAATTCTTTTAATTTGAATTTCCTCCTTGTAAGACAGCGCTTACGTAATTATAATACGGCTTTTCATAAGAACTCTCTCGTCTCACCGTGTTGCGCCGTGTGTGGCGCAATAAAAAGAAGAGTTCTTTTAGTCATTCTTATGTGTAATTAACGTTCATATTCCCTAAAATATTGATCTGTTCCTTTTTTGAGAATAAAGGATATTATTATGGAAAACAAGTGTATACATTGGATCTAAACAAAAAGAGGAAATTCATGTAATATGTCTCTCCCGAAGCCGTAAATGGGCGCGGCAAGAATAATTAAACATTTCCAGTAGTATTTATCCCAGTGAACAGAAAATCGTCGCAGGATAACTTCAAGATATTTTTCAAAGTTTCAGAGTTCTTGAATCAACAGCATTTTTTTCTCAGTGTAGTTTATTGCAAAATTTTCTTATTTAAATACATGAAAATTGTACACATGTTTATAATAATTGCATAAGTATATGGTATTTTTCAAAATTTTATTTTCATGTTATTTTGGAAGATAAAACATTGCCAATGATGCAATTTGTACAGCGAAGCCCTAAAATAATTTATCATACTACACGAGAGCTTGGGGGGGCTTCATTCACGCGTTAAAGTCAATCGATACTTTGAGTATGCACTTTTCACTGGTGTATACAATCTACCGAAAGGTACTTGTCGAAGTGTAATTTTTAAAAGTCAATCGCTGCATCATTATTTCGTTATAAGTAATGTGTAATAATTTAACAAAATATTTATTTACAAACAATTTTATTAGCATATATATGTTGGGATATAATAATTATTTGTTTATTATGCCTTTAATTACTAAAAATAATTTTTAATTAAAAATTTATGTACTTAAAAAAAAGGCAGGTTTAATATTTTATAATATATTACATATTTTTAAAATATATATTTTTATATTCCACCGCGTAATATCGTACAAAGAATTAAATGTATATATTGCAAAATAGAGGTAAAATATAAGGCTATTATCTCTAAGCGCCATTCTCTTTTGAGATCTACTTTTTTGATTTATGGAATAAGGTACGATTGCAGAAAAGGACAGAAAAAGACTACAGATATTCTTTTATAGATCAATGCAATAGATCAATAAGACGAGTCTCTAACGCATCTCCAAATATAGATCAACATTCCAAAAGGATGCTATGACATATATGTAAAGTTTCATTGAAATCAGAATTTTTGAATTTTTCTATTAATTGTCACTAGGAAAATATTTTAACAAATGCATTCGTATCCAATGTCAGATTTGTACTGACTTCGCTCAGAGTTTATATTTAAGGATACAATTGTTCTACCACGATACCATTCTTTTTATTGATTAATCGCAAGCTTAGCTCTCGAAAAAATACACGGCTTCTAAATTTGTTTTTTTTAGAAAATATTTTTAAGAATTTTGTAAATAGTTTAACAATCTTCTATTAGTTCTCTCTATTTTCATGTAGCTTTTATGTTGATTAAAAATAAAGAAAAAAAAACCTTCTAGTTACATTTCATGATAAATTTTTTAAATTGTCTATTTATTTATTTTTAATGTTTCTTAAGAATGTCGGGTAAGACAACGTTTAACGATAAAAAATTGTTGTAATTGATAAAAAAATCAAAAAGAATTTTTAGCATTGAAAATTAATTTAAACAAGATATTTTATTAATCTTAAATTTTATGTATTAAAGAAATCGATATTCTAAAATGAAAGCCATTAATAATTTTTAGGAAGAGAAATATGCACTTTTACCTTTAAAGCATGAAATGACATGCATTACTGTTAATAATGCTTTCGTTACAAGATATTGATATATGAGAAATAGTATCGCTTGTCAAAATGAAATTGTATCATCGTATACGCAAAGAGGAAAACGTTAAATGCGACTGACTCGAAATTGGGAAGGGTTATATCTCACTCGCTTTCTTCATAAGCCTAAATAAATAATCCCACATTCAAATGCAATTGTGACTGGATGAAATAAACTAAATAAAATTAAAAGTATTTGTTTTTTTCTAAATTATTTTATAAATTATTATATATAATAGTATCATCTTGAATATTATATCGATTTGTAATACAATTTTACATAATATTTATATTTGTGCATCCAAAAAGTTAATTAGCGAGAGAAAATTATACATGAAGATAAATGCCCAATAATTAAAAATCTAATAATAAATATAATTTTCTCATAGGAAATTTAGCTTTTATGTTAAAAAGGATATAATTTAAGTTTATTTATTATTAGTCTGTTGACATTATATTTAAATTTTTATTTTCTAAAATATTATGACATTTTTTATTTTGTTAATATTCAAGGGATTACTATTTTTCAATATTTTTATGTAACTTCATTAAAATTGTGCAAATTGTTATTTATTATTGTAGATAGTGTCTTGGAGCAGTAAATCATGGAGTCACAGGACTTATCATCGTTCCCGGCTTCATCACGCTTGCGCTATCAAAACTTGTACACTGAGCGCGCGGCTATATAAAAGCAGCCACTTGTTGAGCGACACGCATTCCGCTGATTCGCTTCCGTCGCGGATATATCCTGCTTGAGGACGAAAAGGGGAGCAAACATCTGACAGGTGGCTACGACGGTATTTCCCGTATTGTGCAACTTCAAGTCATATTTCCAGCTCAATTCGTCACGAGAGTGATCAACGTAGGATTTTCCATCAGGTCAGCGATTAAACCATATTAACAAGTTAGCTAAATCGAATTAACATTTATTCGAAGAGTAAACTAGTTTCAGACTAAGATTCTAAATATAAATATAAATTAATTGTAATATTGTTTTTTTAGTACAAAGTTATTATGAATATTATAATATTATTATATATTACAAATAGAAATTTATTGGTAAAAGTAAAATGATTTCTGTTATTGTATTGTATTTATTATCATTGTTAATATAAAATGTGGCAATAAAAAGATAAGACATAAGTAAATCAGATATTTTTAAATTAGAATAATAAATAATAATTTCATATGGAATTAATAGTAGAAAGAATTAACTTGCTAAATATTATTTAATAATCTTTTTATTTCCGATTTTTGTATATAGTTTATGATATATGAATATATTTATCAAGATAACACAAAACTCAAAATTAATATGGGGCATTTTTTAGATGTCTTATGTTTCAATTTTAAACTTTGTGTTATTCTGGATTTGGTCGAATAAATTGATAGACAAACATTGATATACAATTTACATTAACATCCTTATAATAAGAAGAATTTTCGATTCGTATAAAAAATGTTATTTTAATCATGATAATTATTATTTAGAGACATTTTTTTCTTTTTTAATTTTATAATTAAATAAATCAAATGTTGAAATGTTGACATTTAAATTAATTAAATAAAATTAAATTTATAGCGAAGAGAAATATGTAATAATATTATTCTTAACATTTAGATTGTATTGATTTATCTTATGATTTTTAGTCACCCATTATAATCAATTATTTAAAATTATGACGTAGTGAGTTTAATCTGTAAGATTAGCATAACAGTTTAATTGAAAACGTATAATTTAAAATGTATTTATACACTTGTCGAATTTATATATATATATATATATATATATATATATATATATATATAATTTTTGGAAGAAAGGAATTTACAGAAAAATAATGTATTTAATAGGAATAATTGCAGATAAATAACTGCAGAATTTGATTCATGTATCAGACTGAAGAAAAACGCATTATATAAAAAAGTTTGCTAAAAGTTTGTTGATGTTAAATATTATACTGTTATAATTCCAATACGTGGCAGATATTAATTTTATATATTATTTTAATATTCATGTTTATTTTTATCAACAATATTATTGAAGTTAAACGATCAAACAATTAAAATAGTCAATTAAGATAAAATTCTAGAGTTATAATTACTTCAAATAAGGCAATAGATAAGTTATATGCTTGTTATTTTCTCTCTCTCTCTCTCTCTCTCTCTCTCTCTCTCTCTCTCTTTCTTTCTCAAGTCCCGTTGAGCAGTCCCATTCGAGAAACTATTAGCAAAAGTAATGTTATATTCTTTGTTTGAGAATGGCATTTTAATACAAAATTATATTTTATACTAATCTTCGAGATATAAATTATTTCAATTATTCTTTATTATTTTAAATAATAAACATAGCTAAACTAAATAAATACAATACTACGTATTGTTCTTATATATTAACAAGAAATTTAGTAATGTTATTATAATTATTATTATAATTTGTCGAAAAGATGTTTTTGGATCGATGTTTATGTGACATTTTTTTTGTTTTTACTAAATTATAAAAAAACTACTCTATATAAAAAAAATTTCATTACCAACCATTTCATCTCGAGACATTCCGCGAGTTCATGAAATTTGATGTAAACTTGATTTGACTTGTACGCATTGAATTACTCAATAATCGTCAATGCTATCATGCCGCTATCAAATGCTTAACTGGCATTTTCTTCGTTGAATCGCGAATCACTGATGGAGAATCCGCGAGCGACCGACGGCGTCGCGGATAAATCTCTCAGCCAACCGCTCGGCAGTAGTGAAAGCTACGGGAAATTACAAAAGTCGGAAGCGGAAACAGAGGAAGGACGAGCTTTTAATATCGCCGGGCGTCATTCTGGCTTTAGATCCTCGTTACTGCCTGCGACCAGTTCGATTTTCTGTTCTGCTTGCCTCGCAATTCTTTCCGTCTCTACTAAGATCGTCTTGTTGAAACTATGATTTCGATCTATCGACTTTTTGATGTTTCGTAGTATCATATAAAAGTTTTTCTATTAAAATTGTACACTAGTTAATCCATCAATATAAAAAGATATTAAATTATATTATAATTGTTATAGAAATAGATATACAAATTTTTATTTTCATAATTGTATCTAATTAAAGAAAATTTCAAGTATAAAAAAATCTTTTTCTATATTTTTATAACTGTTATGTCATTATATGTTATTTTATATAAAATAAAATGTGTATGTATTTTTGTATTTATATCTAGAATTGATTAATATCAAAAGGCTGATATTAATGAAACAGGTTTAAGCATAATTAAATGTTTGGAATATGTTATAAAAATAGAATAATTTATTTGATTATTAAATCAATGCTATGAACAGAGATCTACTTACAAAAAATATTTAGTTTTTCTTAATTAACAATTAATGATTGTATAAGAGAAAATCTTACTATTCGTCTAAAATATAATATAATAAGATTTTTAATATAGAACTTTTTTAAATATAAACTAATTAATCTATTTTAATTGGCATGTTAATATCTGATTTACTTATAATAAATCAATAAAAAATATTATTCACTTTGTGTATATAACCAATGATAAAATTATTAACTTGTGTATTAAGTTAATTATTAATTATTGGTAAGTTATATTAACAAATTTTGTGTTTTGATATTATCAAAGTATGAAAAGACTGTTTATATTAAAATATTGCTTTTGCAGACAATTCTTATTTTTAACATGTTAAATATTATATTTTGTTAAATAATGACACTTTGGAATACATAATTATATAAGAATTATAATATCTTATATAATAATTATATAAGAATGATATAATATTAAAACTACGATATCGTTAAATGAAAATCTTCACGGATCACTTGTACTAAGAAGCTTGACGTTGTGACGCCAGCGCGATCGATGATGAATCCATAGAAATTAACAGCCAACTCGCACCGCGAATTTTTGTATTAGGTCAACATCGTTCGTTGTCTTGTAATCGCGTTCCGGAGGCATCTGTGTAAAAACTTTGTGAGTAAATTCCGCAAATCTTTGTCGAATAATTACGAGAGTGTTCGTATAATTTTGATCCTAGATTTCTTCGACTTCAAACTTGCGACATCAATTTGTGTCGAATTGAAAAGCACGCGGCGAGTTTAGAACAGTGTGCAATAATTCTCGTAACTTGGTATGACATGAAATATGTTACTTAACGAAGTACGATTAATAAATGAACAAAGAATTATTCAGATATATTATAAATAATAACTTTTAAATAGAAATAATTATTTTATTATTATAAAAATTTTGTAGTTATGTCATTTTCTTCAGAATATAATATGTGATTTGAAAAAAAAAGTCACATCTGACATTTAGCGGTTTTTGTGAGAAGTGGAGTCTTTTGTATGCATATCACTCGATTATTGATGTCAATCCATTGCAACAAAAAGGATTCTTCAGTAAACGAAGAAAATAAGTTTTAATGTAATGTTATGTTAGAAAGTATTATAGAAGTACTATAATTTTCTAAGGACTCTAAGTTTCAAATATTAGTAATAAATTTTATATAATAAAAATGAAAAGTTAACTAATTATTGATATATTATATATATATATCTGTTATAGATAGAATGAATTTGGAGGAATATCGCAAACATGGTAAGTAAAACAACATATGAATAGAATAAAAAAAATAACAATAGTTTGCATGATTATTTAGATTGCATGGTAAAATTATTTGTATTTTATAAAATATTAAAATATTAAATTTTTACGATTTATAAAATAAAAACTAATATAACAATATTCGACAAATATGTAAAAGCTAAAAGATTTGTTTAATATATCTTCAATATATGAATCAATATAAATTTAAATTAAATTGATCGTATCAGAATCGCTACGATGAAAAAAATCAAATCATTATAAGACAATGATTGTACTACGCTGACAAAGTATCAATAAACAGAGATCACCGGTAGAATTGATAGAGACTTTATAGGTACGATATTGTTTCTGATACGACATCGTGAAATAAATCTCTCGATTCGAAATTACGACTGGTTTGAACTCGCCTTTCTTACGACTTCAATTCTATTCGATTATTCTGTCTATTTGTCTTATAAATTAGGATTGGCAATGCGTATACTCTAAACTTTGAGCAATGAAATTTCACTGCAATGAATTGAGATTTCACTCTAAGCGTTAGTGGCAATTGAACCAGTGCTACTGCAGTGAATTTTATTCAAGATAGAAGTGAAACATCGACTCAACAATTGGAGTGAATTTGTCACCGGAATAAAAAATTTACTCCAAAAAGGAATGAATTTGGAGATTAATTCATAATCAAATCTTATATTTAAAACTGTCTTAAGTATTGTCTTAAGAAGTTATCATCAGCAGAATCATATTAGCATTTTAAGACTTTATTATTTAAGAGAAGTGAAGCTCTCAGGGCAGTGACTTTATCATTCATTCTTGTTAGGAGTGAAATTTTTAATGCTAAAAGTTTAAAGTGTATTGTTTTATGTTATATAGAATTATCTATTCTTTCATTTGTAATTATTATCAATAACAATAACAATAAATAGAAATTTTTTAGAGGGATTTTTGTAAAGTATCTTAATAAAAAATAAAAAATTAATTTATAATAATAATAAATAACTTGAACAAATTGTATATTCTTACTTAACACAATGCATTTCACTTGCAATAGTGCAATTTCTATTTGAGACGTCGTATAATAAAAAGAGTGATTACATTTTTCAAACAACTATACATTTCTGAAATAAAGGAATCCACATGTGTGAAATAGAGGAAGTCTCATCTTCGAGAAATCTTGTCTTTCATTTGGGGTACAGAATAGCTTGTTGATTCTATCTCAAAGTATCTTTTGTTTCTGCTTGATTGCTTTTAGTTGTAGGTAAGAACAATCGCACTAAATTTTAAATGAAGAGGATCCGCAAATCTATTTTCTATTTAGTATTACGATTTTAAATTCTGATTTGTCAACACTTTAAATTTTAGTTTCACAATTTTCGTCAATATTTATGATACATTGGTTGATTATTGATAAAGAATTAAAAACAAATTTTTATAAATGCTGTATGAAAATTTAAGATATCTTTTCTTTTCGTAAAATTGATAATAATAAAAATAAAATAATTATTAGAATTTCTTGCATAATTATTTTATGTTACTGTAATTATTGCAAATTGTTGTATCAAGTTCATATTTATTATAATTATTGAAATATAATTATTTATATATTCCATTTTCATTTTGTGTATTATGCAATATATTTTATGTATATTTAAATGAGAAATAAGATATATGTTAATTAATATTTTTATAAATTATAATTTTTATAAATATATGAAATTAATTAGTATTAAAATAAAATACATTATTTCTAAAAAAAATTATTTCTCGTCCTAATATCTCCGTTAGAGATTATATACAATAATCTAAGATAGTTATGATTACTTGAAAATGGCACAGGAAAGGAAATGGTGGATTACATCGCCGATTATTTAGAAAACATCCGTTCTCGGCGAGTATATCCGGCGGTCTCGCCGGGATACTTGAGAAATGTTCTGCCAGCGTCAGCCCCAGTAGACGGTGAATCCTGGGAGGACATATTTGCCGACATTGAGAAATGCATCATGCCGGGTGTGACGCATTGGCAGAGTCCGCACATGCATGCCTACTTTCCGGCCCTGAATTCACCTGCCAGTCTACTGGGCGACATGCTGGCCGACGCAATAAACTGTCTGGGTTTCACATGGGTAAGTACGCAATTTTACGTATTAATTTTTAACAGTATGTGACATTTCTTTTCGTATATATAATATTTAATCATATTTCTTATCGCTTTCGTAGAAAAGGGACAATTATTATACTTTAGATCTTTTTAACTAATTAAAGATTTCCGATTTATAATTTTTTTAAGATATTATTTTCTATTTTAATGAAAATTAAAATATGATGTCAACCTTTGCAATTAATAAAATACATTACACATTGTCCTCTTATATGTATCCTAATTTGACAAATTTGCTTCTTAGACTCTAAAATTTATCTTATGTATAATCTTTTAATTATTTAATTACTTACAATTATATAAAAAATTAATTAAATTATTAGAAGTAATTTCCGTCTTTAAGCTTACAAATTTGAAATTATAATAATCAATTTTCTTAATATAATACAGTTTAAAAGTTAATGTGATTTTATTTTTATAGGCTTCCAGTCCAGCATGTACCGAGTTAGAAACGATCGTTATGAATTGGTTAGGCAAAATGATCGGTTTACCTGAAGATTTCCTGCATCGACCGGGCGGTTCCGGCGGCGGTGGCGTCATACAAACAACGGCATCGGAAGCCACGCTAGTGTGTTTGCTTGCAGCCAGAACTAGAGCTATTAGGGACGTGCAGGAGAATGATCCTAACTGTTTGGCGACTGAAATCAATTCGCGACTAGTCGCATACTGCTCGGATCAGGTCTGTAAACGCTGTTTTCTCTTGTTGAAAGTAAGAAGCTTAGGAACGTGTAGACGATGAAGTAAGAATACAAATTCTCATGATGCTTTATTTAAAAATATACGACGACTGGGAGCAATCGCGAAAGTAGCAAGCAGAAATAATAAATGCTAATAAGAATGAGAACATTAAATACGGTATATATTGCGGCGAATGAAAATTTTAAAGCGTTCCTTTGAGAGCTCTTTAAAGTGCACTTAGACTCATTACATGAATGAACGTGTACTACTGAAATGTGTACTAGCATTGAAATAAATTTCTTTTGGGGTATTAAAATCTTGTCGCAGATGATTTTAAATAAATATGAAAATTATTAGAAAATTATTTATTAGAAATTATTTGACTCATTTTATAATTAAAATTTATAAAGTAACAAGTAAAACATTTTTTGATAATGCTTTCATTTAATATTTTCAATAATTTACAAATTTTTATGGATTTTCTATATTATTATACTTTTGAGGCTCTCACGAATTTTTCTTTTAAAATTGTATTTGTATTATTGTAATTTGCAGATTATCACTGTGTCATAAATGTGTTGTGAATATTACAGTTTACGAAACATTGGCATTAACAGTTTATGACATGATGATAATCTTTAAACTACAATACAATTTTTTATTTTATTATTTTTACTCGTTTGACAGGCACATTCGAGTGTCGAGAAAGCTGGACTTATAGGACTAGTTCGAATGCGATACATTGAATCGGACAATGAGTTAAGCATGAGAGGAGACGCTTTACTTGAAGCACTAACGCGCGATCGAGCTGATGGTCTACTTCCTTTCTTCGTAAGTTTCACTAATATTTTTTCTATTATTCAAATATTTTAACGAATTTGTCACATCTACATATATCTCTAAATACATTTTATACATTTTATATCATCGATTTTTTAATTTTTACTTATTTCTATCTATAATTTTATTTTATTTATAATTCTTTTATTTATTGTAACTTTGTAATGTTTTATGAACAATCATGTATACATAATGTATTATTGTTATATATTATGTTATTTTTCTAAAAGAATAATTCTATTATATACTTTTTTATAAATTTTATTTATTTTATTATATAATATTTTTATTAAAAGTTATAATACTTAGCTATTATAAATCTTAGCAAATCGTAATATAGTAGTAGATTTAATAACAATTTAAGGAAAATTTAACGAAATTCGGAATTACTATAATGATGATTCATGTTGCTTCGTAAACGCAAGAAACTAGTAGTTTAAGTATATGGTATGAACGGACTCTGCCAATTATAGACGTATTCCCTGCAAGTAGTAACAGACACGTAGATTCGACGAACAAAGCCGGATTGCCATCGAGATAGTTGGTCCCATAGAAACCTCCTAGTCCGATTTGAGTCCTGCAAGTTAAATCTGTTCACAATGAAAAATATTTATAATTGAGATTTCTCGCGATGTAATAATATTTTTCTGATTTATTTTGCCAATTAGATGTTTTCCACAATGATAACATAGATATTACATGATTAAGAGTCCATTTTCCTTCGAAATTTGTTTTACTAATATTCGTTATGATGCAAATACTCCTTTTTTTTTCTTAAAATTCTTTTAAATATAAACTATATTATAATTTTAAATATAAACTTATCATAACACGTTTAATAGTTATATGTCATAGATTGATAGATTTTCATTTTAATAATATTAAAAATTTATAATATTAAATATTTTAAAGTTACGAGAAACATAAAATATTTAAAAAAATCTAGGATAAATATAATTTCTCTCTCTCTCTCTCTCTCTCTCTCTCTCTCTCTCTCTCTTTCTCTATCTTTCTCTTTCTTTATGCATAATAAAAAGCTAAGAAATTGTAATCTACATATTTTTCTTTTCCTTCACATACAATGTACATACGACGATTTTTTTATTTATATAGGTATGTGCAACTCTAGGCACTACAGGTGCATGTGCTTTCGACAATCTCAAAGAAATCGGACCGATATGTAAGTAAGAGGTTTATATATAAAATTACATTAATACATTTTTAAATCAATTTAATTCTTATTTTCTTAGACTCTCTGCATTCTAAAGCAAATTATTAAATTGTGTGAAATTTTTATTATGCCATTATAGGCCAACAAAATGGCTTATGGTTACATGTTGATGCGGCCTATGCTGGTAGTGCTTTCGTGTGTCCCGAATTTCGCGGTTGGCTTCAAGGAGTGGAGCTTACTGATTCCATCGCCTTCAATCCAAGCAAGTGGCTTATGGTCCACTTTGATTGTACAGCCATGTGGTATGAGCAATATTATTATATATCAAGGTTTTTCTTATAATACAAAAAAGTTAACATCTTTCTCAATTTACAATCTACACTTATAGCTTAACAGCAAATATAAATTTTGATTGGAAAAAATGATTAGAATAATTAAATTTATAATAAAAGTAAATAAAAAAATCGATACTGCATCGATACAACTTGTAAATTTTATAAAATATGTTATTAATTAGTAGTGCACGTAATTTTAATTTTATGAAAGTAAGCCACGTGCTTGCAAGATTATCTATTATTCCTTGATTTTCGTTTTATTAGTTAGATTGCAGAGGTACGCTCATCTTTTTCCATTCCTTCCTCAATTTCCTTTCAAGGCTGTTCCAGAGATCGAATGCAGTTCACAATCTTTCGCAATATTATTTCAATTGCGTTTAAAGTCGATAGCGTGAAGTAACGTGATTTATAATATTTTTTAATATTTTGTCTTATTATATATTTACTGAAATACATTTTCTTTCATTTTATGCAATTATATTCAGTTAAGAAAATAGAAATATACATATATAAAAAATTGAGTCAAATGTAAAATATGTTCGGATTTCTCAAAATTAATTAAAGTAATACGTAAAAAAGATCAGATTAGATAAGAAATCGATATATATTTTCTTGATTTGTTTTAGGGTAAAAAACAGTCAAGCACTGCACAGAACATTTAATGTTGATCCATTGTATTTAAAGCACGAAAATTCAGGTAATTTTATAATATAATATGTTCTTTGATAATTAATCAATTTGATAATTAAAAGAATTTATTGCATTTTATATAATATTAGAGGAAGTTAATTCAGTGATTGTAAAATTCAAATTTTATTTTGTTTAATTATTATTTTAAATGTTAATAAAGTAGAGTTTATATAATTAAGAGAGTTCACGTAAATATATATATTATGTATATATATTATGTATATATATATATATATATATATATACATAATTTTTAATATAATATATAATATTTAATTTATAAAATATAAAAGATATGAATTAAAAAAGTATAAAATGTTCTTTTTATAACAAACTTATTTTAATAGGTCTTGCGATTGATTACATGGTGAGCAACAAATAAATTTTAATATCTTAATATTTTATAATACTATAATATTATATAATATAAAATTATATCTAAAATATGAAAATTACAACATAAAATTATGTACGAAATGCATGAATATGGCTACAGATAAATTTTTGGTATTATTAAATTTTTAAATAAAAAATATATACATTAAATAAATATATTTTTTTTAATGTTAATTCTTTTAGCATTGGCAGATTCCTCTATCCAAAAGATTTAGAGCTTTAAAATTGTGGTTCGTTATCAGGAATTATGGAATTACTGGCTTACAAAAACATATACGAGAGGTAAAAACACGAAATAAAAATACACTTTTTTATCTGAAGATAAAAAATTTTCAGACAATACTAAATTTAATTGTCGCTTATTTTATTTTCTATATAAGCTAAATGCATAATGTATATACTTTATATTTATAAGGGTGTGAGATTGGCACAGAAATTCGAAGCTCTAGTTTTGGCCGATGCTCGCTTCGAAATTCCTGCTCCGAGACATCTTGGCATGGTAGTTTTTCGTCTTCGCGGCGAAAATACTTTGACAGAACGTTTGCTAAAAAAGCTTAATTCGCGAGGTCGACTACATTGCGTGCCAGCCGCCTTACATGGAAAATATGTCATCAGATTTACAGTTACTTCGACAAAGTATGTTTTTATATTTATCTTTCAATATTCATACAATTATATTAAAGACTAAAAATTAAAAAAAAGGATTAAAGATATTAAATATATATTTTAAACAGTATTCTTTTATGGATAGAAATAAATAGACAAGAGACATTCTTTTAATATATCTGTCAACGATTATTGTAATGTATTCTTTTCATAATTTTTAAATTTTTCAAATAAAATTCGATATTTTAGCACGACGAATGAGGATATTTTAAGAGATTGGGCAGAAATACGGAGTACGGCTAAAGAAATCTTGGGTGATACTACGCAAGCACCTATACGAGCTAAAGTTCCTCTGGCAGGTAATAACGAGCCAAAACTTAAACAATTTCTGAAATATTTAATAAAATATTTAATATATAAATCTATAACAATATCTATAACAATAATAATATGAAGTTATTTTCTTGAAGATAGTACTTGTATTTAACTAAAGATATATGATGCAAAGATATATCATGCATAGAATATATGTATACGTCAAAGAGATTTTGCGCTATACATGATTCATAAAATATGATGAATTAAAGTCATCTTTTACACAAATAAAAAATTGATAATCTGTATATAATATATACTTTATTTTATATATATATATATATATATGGCGCAAAAGTATTTTTATCTTATACTTTAATAATTATTCTTTTTATTAATTAACAGAAGTCACACAATACCAATTATGTTACATACTGAAAAAAAGATTTTTATTTTATGTTTAATAATACTATAAATAATGTTAATTAATATAAATAATGTTAAACTTTATTTAAAATAATAATTTAAAGTAATAATTATGATTTTTAAAATTTGTCTGATTTATGTTTATTGTTTTTATTAAGTTAAGATAAAGGTAATCGCAGTTGAATAAATGATTTTATTGCGTTTATACAATGTTTCCTTATTTTTTAATTAGTATGAACACACATATCTGCGTTTGCTCTACACTCTACACATTACACTTCTCAAGGATAAGTTGTAAATAATTTTTGTGAAAATCAAATTGAAATACACTTATTTCTTCTTTACTAGTTAATAATATTTAATATCTGTTCCGAAAAAACATGTAATTAATTATTAATTAATTAAATTATTTGTAGACACACGGCAGAAGAACGAGAATTTCGGATCGAGTTTACTATTAGCCAATTCACCGATGTCGCCAAAAATCGTGAATGGTAGTTTTGCCGCCATATACGATACGGCCGATGTATTTGAAGAATGCATGAAAACTTTTGGAAAAATTCATCTTGAGGCGAGAGATAGTCCAGGTAAGCATTTAATATTAAGCATTAATTATATTATGTGATTTTAATATTTAATTTTAATAATTTTAATTAATAATTTTAATATTTAAACATTATTAATTTTAGCTATGCGTCGTCGTATTCGCGGAATATTAATGTCAGGCAAGCAGTTTTCTTTGGATTCTCGCATGGATCTTGTTCAGGTATGTTTAAACCAATCGATAATTTTTACTCTTATATATTTTGATGCTTTTAGTTAGCACAAAATATGACATTATAATCAATAGTTTAATAATGTTACATATATTTCCTAGGGATACGTTTGTAGCCGTCCACTCTCAGATTCTCCTTCTGAATTACCACTAATGAAAGAGGATGAAGATGCCGGGGCATGCGAGTCAACATCTGATGTTGACACAATGGATGAATCCGATAACGGTGCGTTGCTATTACTTTAATAAATAACAAATAAATAAAAAAATGCATCACAAGGCTTATGGCTATTACAGATAAATCGATTGTTTATAAAAATTGGGAAGATTCTGATAACTCCGAAGCAACTAAAAAGGAATCATCTATCTCGAAGGCCTCATGTTATACAGTGGTGAATGGTTCGCTAATTAACATTGATGTTGAAGATAACAGCGAAAACACGGTAACTATTGCTTCGGCTAATGTAGGCTTTCCTAGAAGTGAGACCATAGCTGCTATCGGTCATCGACCTTATACAGGCGATTTAGAGCCTATCCGATTTTTGAGGAAGGAAAAGTCAGTGAAAGGAAATGAAGAAAAAAATGACAAGGGAGAATTCTGTAGAAAATGTGGTCATTTCTCTGAACATCAGTAATTAGTCCAGAAGCTTTAAGTATTCTTCATGCGTTGAAGAACGTACGCACTCAAAGCCGTGTTTCACGTTTTTTGCAAAAATGACAGTTTAAGATTATTTTGCCAATATATCATTGGTGTGGTATGATGAAAGAACAAATATGTTCTATCAGTATTAAATAAATTTTCAAACATTAAAAACATTATTTCGAAATATTACCGAAACTATTAAAACATTATAAAATGATACAAAATTAACTTTATTCTTTTTGTAAATAAATACTTATAATGTTTGTTAAAGTTATTAATGAATGTATTTATTTTCATTTAAAAAATTCATTTATTTTCATTTAAAAAATTCATTTAAAAAATCATTAAAAATGTAATTGTATTTTTATTTATTAGTATAATATTTATATAAATTATATTATTAATGCATATGAGAAGAATTAACAGTTATTTTATGTTTAATGTTTAATTAGTTTTTGTTGCTTGTTAGAGGAATTGTAGTAATTGTCAAAAAAAAGGCGTAGAGTGCAATGTTTTGTGCGTAATAAACGTATGAAATAAAATAAATGCACAATATGACAAAACATTTAAGCTTATCAATTATTACTGGCACCTATATATTCCATTCCTATCCTTTGACCGTAAAATTCTTGAAATTATATTAAAATGAATATAAATTTAATATTATATTGTATATACGCATTTATCAAAATCTTTGTAAAAATGCATGACTGGAATTTATAAATCAGAAAACTAATATATGAAAAATCAAAGAAAAACAAAAAAATTTTAACGAAAGTTCAAATAGATGAATATGTATAAAAATTATAAATTTTTGTAACATTTCTTTATTTATAATTTTTACATATACAAATCAGAATATTTTGTATATTTATTTTTTTATATCTTTTGTTTACATTTCACTTCAAATTTAATTACTTTGTAACAATTATTGATGAAATGATGATAACACTAAAAGGTTCGAAATAATATATTATTTGCATTTACAAACTTTTAATCTTAAATAAATTTAAATTTTTTTTTAATTTTGCAATTGTAAATACAATCATATCATGATGATATATGAACATATGGATCATGTGTAAAACACTAATACATCGGTTTGTAAATTCACAGGTCAATATACATTTATAATATACATTTTTATAATATACATTTCAAACATTAATTAATTTAATATTATAATTATCTTAATTTAATTTGCTTTACGTTAAGGCATGTTATAAAATGGGATCAATTCACGTGTTAAAATTATCATAAGATAGATAAAATTTAAATTGGCATTTAGCAATGTAATTGCTATTTGTATTGTAGATACAAATCATTTCTAAAATTTGATAAATAAGCAATTTGTATAATTAGTATTAACGTACATAAAAATATACTTTTAATATTAATTGAAAATGTATTTAATTCTAAATTCATATAACATTTTTATTAAATTTTAAGATGTATATTTCAATTGTTCATTCAAAATATAAAATTGAGCAGAAGTAATTTTTAATTACTTTTATAATTAATATTATTAAATTAAAACTCATGAAATAGTTTATTCTCATTATTTTATCATGTAACTTAATAAAATATGTTGTTTTTTTTTATCTAAAAATCTAGTTACAAATTTGTATTAAATTCTTCATATTTTATGCATCAAATTTAAAACAAGGGAGTTAATGCTAAATGCATTTAAATAAGAATCCCACTTCTCTTATCACATATAACTTGGCTTCTTAAGTAATAATTTTAATAATAATTCATAAAAATAAATTAAAGCTTATTAATATGATAAAATACATTAATTATTAATTATTAATTATTAACAATTCGAGAATGGGGAACATGTTTGCTATCATTTACAATCTATCGATGCAGACGATAACAAAGATATAATTTTCATCGCCATTTACTCTTAAACTTCTAAGTAAGATTAACATGTTATAACTCTTTGTTACTTTGTTACATTATCATAAAATAAAAGTTATTTAAAAGTTATTTTTTTAAATATTTTATACTATATTATATAATTGTATACATATCACACAGAAACGCAATATACATATAATAAAACATATGTATCTCAATAATTAACTTTTTAAATGTATTTCATTTATTACACTTTATTAATTTTAAAACGCAATTGTATCTTCTATAATTTATTATAAAACATATTTTATTGTTCTAATAAATAAAATTAAAATTTCACATATACAATTTTTAAGTTAAAAGACCGAAAGAATTTATTTATTTATATCTATTAAAATTATTTCTGCTAATCTATATCCATCTCCTTGCGTCGATATCTTGCTACATTAAGCAATCCATATCATAAACATGGATTGATTTAATAATTATACGTGGATACTTTTCAGCTGCGAGGCCAAATTTAGTACCGATTATTGTCGGTAAATGAGAATTCAATTTTGATATTTTCATATCTCCATTGAGATGAGTGAAATAAAGAAACATGCTCGCCTTATTTTCCAATTCTTATTAATCCTATTTTCAATATATTTCTAATAAGAAAGATATAAAATCCTTAACAAAAAATTAATTAATTTTAAATGTGTTAAATTTTTAAAATTTTGTATATTTTAATTAAAAATGATTAAAATACTCATTAATTTGATTAAATTCTAGAAAAAAAGTTCTTGTTACTGACACAAATAAGCATATTCATGAGTGTAAGATAATCTTCTGTTTAAATATTATTTAATTTTAATTTGTATTAAAGAAATATATTTTTTGAGAAGAATAACATCGTTGATTTATAAGATTGTAAAATACTACTAAAACCAAGTAAAATTCTAATATACAGATCAATCTGAGCATTTTCTTCGATCGCACTCCGAGCGTTTATATGCGACTCGAAATGAAACAATAGAAAGAGAAAAGAAACAAAAAATAAAGAAGAGACGAGAGAGGACATAAGAGATTATAGATTACGATAAAAATATAAAGCCTCGCAGCCGCGCGTGCGACAATGAACAAATGACGCGACACGAGCCGCATGGCTTGCCAGAAAAACATCAGTCTGCTTGCCATCGATCAAGCAAGAACCGAAGCTTGTTTGGCAAGAGGCTCCAATTCGAAAGCCTCTCTGTGAGGACATGTGCGTTCAGCTTAGTCGTGCCACTTGCGCGAGCAATTGCAATTGTTAATTGACAATTGTATTTAGCATAAGTAACGGTCACTCATTACAATTTAAATAGTGTCAGTTCTAAATTATTTGCTTTATAATAATTTTTGCTCTAAAGAAGAATATGATTTAAATGAAAAAAATCGAGATATTTTAATCACTTTACATACTTTATATTGTGAACAAGTAATATATGCTGACCATAGGAAGTAGAAGCTTATGTTAAAGATTATAACATTATATAAAAGTTTTTTAATTATTAAATAATTTTTTTTAATTATTATTACGTTTATTGTATTATTAATGTTTGAAGTAAAATATTTGTAAAATACTCATTGGAAATTGTTGATGTGTTTAAATGTAATTACTGAACTTTCTACTGAACTTCAATAAGTTGATTCAGCGATTTTCCCTGCTGAAACTTTTTCAAGTGATTAAATAGAATTAAGTATAATTTAATTATATAGATAAGATTAATTTTTATTAGCAGCTATAAATTTGTCAGTTATGGCATGAATAAAGCTGAAGGCCCACGTTGTGCTTTGTTTTTCGTCTGCTTTGCGTTGCATTTGTTAGGGTGGAAGGTATCGTGGGTTTCTATAGTTGTAATAGTTGTTATAACCGTTATTTTTATTAATGCTGTTGTTGTTGCATTTGGACGAGCCACGGGAGAAAAGAAACAGCGGATTAATCGGTTCTAAATCTATAAGCGTCAAATAGTTCTAAATTTAAAAAATTTTTTACCTGTAATCTAATGATGTGTATTTTACAATGTAAAAAAATTATAGACGCTGTTCGTTTTCGACCAGTGACTGTGAAAATGGAGTACCTGTGTACTTGTTCACACGCAAAAGTAATAACGACAGAGTCATGCAAAGTGTCATGCAAAGTGGTGCTGTACGTTTAGTTGAAAGTCGAACGCTATACTTTTTTGCATAATTGATCATGGTTTTAATCATAATATCATTTGTATGAAACATCATTGTTAACGATTTATATATAGCACATAATATGTTAAAATAATTTTATTAATATATTTTATGTAGAATTATAACATAAAAGATATTTTTAAATAACTGATATTATAAAAATAATATTATTGGACAAATTACCTTTCTTTGAGAAAAATAAAATTGTCATATAAAGATTTAAAAATCTCTCTGTGGGTATATATATATATATATATATATATATGTATATATATATATATATATATATATATATATATATATATATATAGAGCTCCCCTTTTTATAAAAATATATAAATATATTCAAGTTATTGATTTTACGTAAGGAAAATTCTATATTATATAGCAAATTAATTTTTACTGTGTATATAATAAAGTCAAATTTATGTTTAAAACTAAAACTTTTTGCGCTGACTTTTCATAAATCGTACAGTCTTGTAAACTACAATCCATGCACTCAACTTCATTTTCATCTACGTGTAACTCAATTTTTTCCTAAGTGCCTTGAAATTTTATTACTATAATGATCTAGATTCTTAAGAGTGCGCCCATTTCCAGAAGATCTTAAGCAAATTTTTATCTTATATTGTTATCTTAAATTTTTATTCAAACATGTAAATTTTAGTATCATCAAATTTTCAAATTTTTAATATTTTTTTAATATTTTTAAAAAATTCAATTTATATAATTTTTAAACGTTTATATATTTCTTATCAAAACTCAAAATTCTTCATAATTCTTAGAGTTTTGAAAACTTTTGTATAATATGAAATCAAAATTTTATTTATTTAGTTCCTCAATCTTTGTATCTATCTCTTTAACCTACGAATTCTAAAATGCTTGAAAAAAGCGTTTATTGAAAAGTATATTTGTTTCGGAAAACGTGCGCGCATATATGACTAGATAACTTCGGAAACTCGAGAAGATCATCCTCGTTGCTCGTCGGTCGGTTCTCTCTGCGTCTGTCGGCGTTGTCTGTCGGATGTGCATGCTGCAACCATGCCTTCTAAGATAGAATCTTTCTATCGTACAAGCTCGCCTTCTATTGTAGACTCGATTGCCTCCCGTATCTTTCATCTCAAATATGAGGATGCTTTTTCAGATCGGACGAGAGGTGTCTATGAGGAAGTTGCATTGTTATAGAATGAGAAGAATGAAAAAAGAGTGCAGAAGATCAAGAATCAGACTACTGTGACGATGTGAGAAAAAGAGAGGAAGAGAGAAAGATTATGTTAAGAAGAGTGAAAAAGAGAGTCATAATTGGGTACAATCCAGGAAGCGTTTTGCTTCAATTAAATTGCATAACGAATGAACGCCACTTGTCATCATAATACGTAATAATCATTATTACATAACGATTACTACTATCATTAATAATGTAATAATTATTTTATAAGTTTATATAAGTTTATATAGTGTTATAATATTAAAGGCTATAGACTTGCTTAAAACAGTATAAATATAAATAATTATGCAAAATAATAATATATATATTAAATAAATACATATAAAAGATATAACTGAAAAAATATGATTTAGAAAAATATCTATTCAATATTTATTTGTCAAGCAATGTGTAATAAATTTCAAAATTATACATTTTAAATAAAAGTTAATACAGCTTTTCTTTTTCTATTTAATTCTTTTATCTAAAAATAAAAAAGTTTCTGAAAATCTTTACATACTTTAATATTTTTTATGTTATGTGTATTGTGTACAATCGGCGTTCATATCTCGCGCAATTTTATTGTGCTTTTTCATATGATTTTGCATTGAACAAAACTCGATCTGTCGCGTCGAACATTGTCGCATTAGAATAAAAGAAACGACATAGTGAGGTGCATTGTTGTGAGAAAAATCCGATAGTTAGAGTATCCACCTTCTGTTTTTTCTCTTTATCATAATATTAGGATAAATGTTTAAATCATCATCGATGTTCCTAGACGACAGTACATGCAACGGTAACGCTGAGGAAAAAATTTAATTTATATTTTGTTTGTTGATTTGTAGTTAAAACGTATATTTTGAATTTTAGAATAAAAATTTAAGATATATTCTATAACAGCTAAGTGTTGAAGTTAATGAGTGATTAAAAATTGAAGTAAGAAATATTGTAAATTATATAATTTAAATAATATGCATTCTACATAGGTATTTCATTAAATAGGTATTTCAAAGATATGTAAATATTTTCTTCTGCATTAAGCAAATTAGTTTTTGTTACAGAGAGATGTAATTGCTTTCATTATTCAAATCTATCATTAAAATAAATCGTAGAATATTCAACACTTTATTTTATAATTTAATAATGTGTTTTTTATAAAATTCCTTCCTCAGGGTTTATGTCACGAATGTATTGAAATGATGCCAGTCGTGCTTGCTCAAAGAGCAACTAATAGAGAACTCGGACTCGCGCCAAAATTGTTAGAGAAATCGATTAGATAGTTGAAATGATTTCTAAACGAAAAACGCCTAGGTACTATCGATGCTGTCTAAGGCCAGTGATCGGAACGAACGATACACATAAATAGGGCAAATCTCGCAAAATAGAAAACGAGAAGATTATTTTTTTCATTTCTTATAGTATTTCATCTCTTAAATTAGAATTATCTAATCTTATAGCAACTCCTACAATAAGTTTATAATAAAATTTATTATCAACATTGTTTGATAGCTCTTTTTAACTTTCTTTTAGTTTCTTGTTTTGTGTTACAAGTATAATTTAAAAATAATTTAAATTAATTTAATTAAAGCGAATATAATAAAATTTTTTACATAAAATTTTTTACAAGAATGAATATATAGAATGTTTTGTAACGGTTGTCATGAAATATATTACATATTACTCCCTTTCCGATTATATCATTTAGATGATCATCTAAATCAAAAAAGGAGTGGTAAAAGAACAAATAAAAAATGTTAGATAAAATTATCTTGAGATTGTTATTTAAGACTTTTTTGTTTTTGAAAAAAATCAAGTTTGAACATTTGTTAGATACGTTTAACTATATTTTAAATTAACGGATCTTGCTATAGACCCCACTTTTGCCATCTCATCGCAGATTTACATTTTCAGAATCATGTTTTGTGTCAGTCTTGCTACATTGAACTTATTTATCACATGACCTTTCGGTTTTTATCACTCTATTCATATAACTTTTATATGATAGAGAATATGCAATAAATGCATAAATATGTACGCACTAGCACCAACGCAAGCAACGACACTTCACAAGATCTATTAACTTAAATGTAGTTAAACGCATGCATATGTATTAAATTTTCAAATTCAATTTTTTAAAAAATGAAGCTTTAAAAGAAAAAAAACTTTATTTTTTTGTATAAAATTATTCTCTTTTCAATTGTATTATCTATTACGCAACATCTTGTATATTATATTTTTCTTAAGACATTCATTTATATATATTTTCTCCAGCATTTAATATATATCAAATTTATCCTTAGTATTTTTATTTTCCATGCGTAGAATATTTGTAATATTCATAAGATATGCAACTTTGATAAAACTTTTATATCATATAAATATAACATATATGATATCTATGTGATCTGATGGATCGACAATGCGCGTTCAACAGAGACACGAAATTAATGATAATGATATACGTCGTCTATCACACTCTATGCTTTCGACTTTCCTCTTTTATTATCTAGAAGGATCTAGCTTTCGGGATCGAAGCCAGCTCGATCGTTCGTTCCGACGAATGGTCATGTTGTCGACTCGCTAGAATCTACAAAGGATATGATTGGACACCACTGCGATGGGTGGATCGAATTAATTGGTGTTATACGATGTGATCATTGCAATGTTCTACAAAGCAAGCTGAGGCTCCTAAGACGGCCGAACGCAGAATAAGGATGGTCGACAGGATCAGCAGGAGTACGGGATTCGAGCGCGAGGTCGGGGGTACACGATTGCACATATCCTCCTCACAGAAGCACATGTGACCAGTGCCGGTACTTTCCATCATGCACACGTGGTCCACCATGAATAAGTTTATTTGTAGTTGCGAGGTACAAGTTCTCCTCACGCTCTCGTATGCTGTAAGAAAGAGAAAACGATAAGCAGCAAGTAAATTCTTGCTTGTGCAAATCTGATATCATAGTTGTACTTATTATGTATAACACGATAGAGAGCATAATATATATATATTACTATATTAATATACAAATAAATTTGTTTGTAATACCATGATTTATTAAATGGCTGGTTTGCTGAGTTTTAGTTATTAATGTTTAAAATAGATTAAAATATAATCTGGTTCACGTACTATTTCATAAGTATTTTAATTCTTTTTAAAAAAATAAATGAATCTTTTACAACATCTTTTACAATAAATAAAAATGCTTACGTGATTTTGCGTTGCGGACCATTTTTACGCAACATCCGTTACATGTCATCAGCGGTGGCTGATCCCTAGGTAGTGCCGTGTAATTGAAAGGATCCTTGCATCTGAGATCCGTCCATGAATCGCATTCGTAGCAGTAAATGGAGCGAGCTATGAAATAGATATGCTTTTAAAAGTTATGCACCATCTCTATCGCACTGGGGAAATAATGTGCGCAAAGTTAGAATAAAATAATTCATTCGCGAACAATCTTCTTTTTAGCAATTATATGTTTAATATTTAATATTTAATTAATTTAATTTTTTGTTCATATTAATTTTTGCTTTGTGGAATGTAATAATATAATCTAATATAATAATCTAATAATCATATAATCTAATGTGCATTTGATTATAATTTATCAAGTAGCAAACTGTTAAGCGATATTTAACGTTAACTAAGTAATTATAATACACATAAAATGACCAATTAAAAGTAAAATTACAATTTGATAATTTGGACCTATTTAATCTAGATTTCTAATTTTTTTAATTTGGAAAATTTACAACCACATAGTTTCCCAAGTGCATAGCTTTCACGTAAAATTTTACGCATGGGCACGCGCGTGAGTTCTAAAAATGAAATATCAGGCACCGTTCGCTTTTCATGGCACAATAGAGAAGCACAAGTGCTTCGGTAATACGTTGTTGTGCTCGATGAGACTGGACGAAAGTAAGATTAATTCACATCAAGCGACATTTACGACTCACAAATTACTCTTATAAATTTACGAAGAGCTCAATATCCAATTGTTGAAATATCTACACGAGTTTACGTAAAGCAAGACGTTTTTCTCATGCACTTCTCGTCCAGTTAGGAGCGAAAGCGATCTTGACCAGGGTAATCGTCGGCAGAGAACGCTTTCCCTCCCTCAGGATGGAAAACCCTGAGAGATGGAGATATTCTGAGCCACTTGGCCGCGGAGCGCATCGAGCTTCATCGAATCCCTATCGAACGAATCCGACGATACGGCACGGGCACACCGAAGAGAGTAAGCTGGTTTAATCACTCACTCTGGCACTCCGCATGACAGACGTTGGCAACCGCGAGTACAATTGCCGCTGAAAACGAAAGATTCGTTACTGTTTTGGGCAGTATGCAGTCGGCAGGGTGCGCAGGTTGCTATAGCTTAAGTAACTTGGCGTGGTCTGTAGTAAAACGCAAGCGACAAGACTAGCGCTATTATGCACCGGCTACGGTGGCTGCGACTACCATTATAACCGCTACTGTTTCTATAGCGCGTTTCTCTAGCATACCGGTATTAATTGATGTTGGGGAAACCGCCGATAGTTGTGCTAGCTAATAATGCTATTCGCTTCATTGATCAAAGAGGATCCATGCGGCAGACACGTTCGAAATTTTTCGGTTCGCTGGAAGGATTCTAATCTTGCTGAGCTTTCGCTCTTGCAGATAATGAGATTTACAAAGGAACTGATCATTGAGAAATTGATCATTGAGGTTGTAGAGTATAGAGTGTAGAATACAAAATATAACACGCATATATGACACGCAGTATAAATACTGTACATAGAACAAAGCATGTAGCATAGAAAAGTATAGATCAGCGGCAATATCTGGGACGTGACTTAGAAATCAAATTTGGTCGTGCAATTTTCAAAGAACTTTGAGACATACGTTATATTTGTTTTGGTGGAACAAGTTTTTATTTAAATAAGGAAATAGTTTATTAAGACAAAAGCTATAATTCTCTTATGATATGTTAGACAAACGTTTGAATAAATTTTCTAATTAAATTTTCTAATTAAAATGCATGTGCATATTTAGAATTTTCTTCAGGTTTTTTTAACTCTTTTGTATCTTTGATATTTTAATGAACGTAGGCGTGAAATGCCAAAGAATTAATATCTTGCGTGGTTTGTACAAAAGTTATTTAAATCGAGAGCAGTTGCATTTTCTTCATTAAACTTCGTCAAAGAAGGATTATTATAATTAATATTTATTATTATAATTATTTATTTATTATAAGCGGATCATATCATATAATAATAAATAGATAGGTAATATATTAATTAAATAAATAAATAGATATTTTTATATTCGTGTATCATCGTGTATTTTTTTATGTAATATTGTATGTAATATTATAGTTGTAAGATGTAAAAGACTTGCTATTGTCTGCGGGAAATATAAAGTTCTCAGGCCATATAATGGAATATCAAATAAAAGATATGTACATAAGAAATATATAACGCTACGGATAACGCTACAGGATGGAAAAGATAAAAGTGATACGCGCACATACAATGCAGTAAGTGTAAAAATGTGAAGTGCATCGACTGTAACAATGTATGTAACAATAGAAATAATAAAATAAATTCTTTTTAAAATAAAATATAATTGTTATATTACTACATTTTATAATATTACCAAGTAGTCAACATTGATGAAATTTTCAGCGATAATTATCTTTCGAACCGAAACAACTTGAAGATGTCCGACGCACGCTTTTGGAAATGTCGCATTTTATTAAATGTAGAGAATTTGTGTACTTTAAATATAATTTATATAACAATTTTGATTAAATCTATTAATTATTCTAATAATAAAAAGCTTTCGTAAAAAGTATGTATTATTATATAAAAACATATATGCAGTATATCTTTATATTGCAGTCCTCTACATTTCTCAAATGTGATCTTTCTTTCATGGATCTTACGTACGTGTCCACGTACCTAGCAGCACGGAGGCAGCGGCTGTACGCGCGTTGATTGATTTAATTATATAACACCTATGATCTAATAGTAAGACTCGTAATAAGACTCATAATAATTGCAAGTAAGACCGTATTAATTTATATTGTATAAATTTTCAAGATTATCAATGTCTTAACATAATGTACAAAAATCGCAATCTATTTGTGTCTTCTAACACTTGCATTTGCAAAGAGAATTAGTTTAATATTAAAAGAGTAGATATCCAATACTTTGGATACCTGATATTTTTTATCCTAGTTCCAAGAAACGTTATAATAGATTATAATAGATATTTTAATTTTAAAATAATAAAAGCTAAATGATGAATATAATCATTCGCGTAAGCGAGAAGCTTATCTGAATTTGATTTAATGCTTTTCTTATAATATTAAAGAACCTTTCGGGATTAAGTTTATCGAGGACGCATGCACACTCACCCACTATCAAGTGATTCGTCCACATGCTGACAGCGATAGGATCTCCTTACACTTTGTTTAGCTTCGTGTCATGTCGAGACTTTCTCAAACATCGAGTAGCGTCCGATTAGTGCGAGCTGATTTAGCCGTATATTTCAGGCTGTCCCTGAAATTACGAATTGATCTTCAAATTACACTTAGGACAATCTCTAGAGATGTACAAATCCAATTTCAGGCGGAAACATATTGCCTATAATAAATATTTTTCAATTCGATTCGACTTGAAGCTACCTAAACACGAAAGTAATTGTACAATTAAAATAAATGCCTGAATTAAATTCATTTTTTTTATATCTGATTGTTTTAAATATGTCACAATTTACAAATAAATTTAATTTACTTTTTTTTTTAGAAATCCTAAATAAAATAAAATTATTAATAGCTTTATGGTAACGTCATTTAAATTATATATCTTAATTATTTGTTACACATATTCTTATTCACTTTATTACATTGTAAAAATTTAATTAATGTTAGACAAAAGTTATGCTAGTTTCATAAAACTAAAATTATAATTAATTTATCACTGTCAACATTTAATCACCGGAAGCGTTTTGAGATATGTTTATATACGTATGCTAACATACGCATATTTGAGAACTGTCATAACATGACTGCTCTATTAAAGGCACTTAGTAGCTCAATGAAATAATAACGCACTAAATCATTTAACTGATGACGAAACTTAGTATCATGTTTCATGATAACAACAATAATAATAATAATAATAATAAATAATTAAATAATTATATTAAGTTACTAGTATCAACTTACAATGTTCATTATCCATATGCTTAATTTTTACATGTCAATTACATTAATAAAATATATTAATAATTAATTAATGAAAACGTTATTTAAAATAAATTTATTTCAAAATCTATTATTTTACAATATAAAACAAATCCAAATTTTAAAATAAATATAAGATTATATTGCAGAATAATATCTACATTAAAAAATACAAAATACAATTAAAAATTACTAACATTTTTATATAAGGACAGTTATAATCATAACTTTTAAAACAAGAAAGAGTTTTATAAAAAATTCTTTACTTTTTTTCTTTTATCTCTTGTAATTTTCCTAAAAGATAACAGTTTTTTCTTTTATGTAACTGATAAATGTAGTTTAAAATGTTACTTTTTTTTATACGTTAATTTCTTCTGTATTGATTATATTTCATTTCGAAACAAAATTGGTTAATTATTTACATAATTAGTCGAAAAAATTATTACGTTCAATTATTAATTTTTCTAATTAAATTCTTTTTATTTAATATATTATTTTACGCAAAATATGTAGATCTTATTTCACAATAATTTAATTGTGACACAAGTACTTAATTAGCTGTAACAATTAGAATGAGAATCAAAAGAGCACAAATTTAAAATCACTTGTATTTATAAACGGGATTTACAGAACAGACTTAACGAATTTGCATGCCTAATCACAATATGCACATACTTTTATTTTTGCACTATCGAATCTAGATACGTTGACTTTCTTTCCGGCACTGTCGACCCGTTTTTAAATGAAATCTCGAGCACAGAATCCACTTTCTTTTACTTTGTCATTCCTCGCGCGTTGTCTCGCGATCTCAGATTCGATTGTCGACCTTATAATGGGATCCAGCACTGCTCTGCGCCTACACCTTCTTCAAACTCAGACACCCTAGACGCGTCTATCGACGAGTCTACATCACCGATGCATAGCGTCGGTGAGACGCGCATAACGAGGGTACGAGGGTACGAGGGTATGCAGCACGGTGCAGTTTCGCAAAATGCCACGATGCGACTATGTGATAGCGATTACGCTGTAAATGCAGCGTACAAGCGCTTTCAGGGTACTGACAAGCGCGCTAGTCAACGCGCCGACCGGAGCGCGGATTCAGGTCGATCAATATGACGGAGTCGCCAGTCCATGCCACGTGCTCACGTTGCGGTAACTATACCGACGAAGCTGCTGCTGCTGGCTCAACAAAGGGTGCTGTTGCTAGGCACAATAGCTTTAGCTGAATTATACAATTCAATGGGAAGCTTTTAAAACAGAAACAATCGTGAAAGTTTAACCAACCGTACGATTAATGTTAGAGCAATCAAAGAAAATGTCAATGTTAATTTTACACATGACGATAAGGGTTGGTCCATTAATATATAGCGCTTGCGCATTTTGGCATCTATTTTCGGGTGCGGAGTTTCAAAGTTACAAAGGTGATAATCAGAAATTCTTCTATAGATTAAGAGAAGGTAAGAAAAGGTAAATAGCGAATAAAATATTAAAGTAGAAAACGCAAATTAAAATAATCTACAAGAAAATAATAAAAAAGATATGATACTTTTGTTATATAAACGCTGACAATAATTGATCTATCTTAGAATAAACACATTTGAGTCATAACGTTTTAAATAAATCTTGGAAATATTATTTTATACTCCGAAGAAAAATTTTAAATATCCAAAACAATTTTATTGTGAAAAGAATCATGCTAAATCCAATCTATTACTTATTTTTATACTGTCCACATATAATTATTAACATTATATTTTAAAATTTATAGACAAAAGCTACACATTTTCTCTTTTATTACACATATATTCATATATATCAAATTTCTTCGTTTAAAAGCTTGTATACCACTCAGTTATTATTACATCAGTTGTAGCGTATAATCGGCGTCGTTTCGAGTACTTTAATAAAACTGATTTATGAGACATTCGTCTATTTTTGTATTAGATCAAATCATTTAAATTTAAGACATGTTTAAGTATAAGGCATTTACAAAACAATAAGACCGGAATGATTTTCATTATTTTTAATTTATAAAACATTTAAAATATTATTATTATTTATATTAACTTATTTTTAGTATTAGCCAAAAAATAATAGATGTGATCTTCAGTTAAATTTTTACTAGCGAAAAAAATACTTGTAAAATTACTTGTAAATATTCTAAAGTATAAATTTTTTAAGTAAATTATATGTATTACAAAGAAATTTCTTTCTTGTCTATTTCCTTTCACTATTTTCAGACTAAATAAAAAATAAAAATAAATTGCAAATATAAAATGTCTTTGAATTTAAATTCTCTTTATATAATATTTTTTATTATATATCTAGTCTTAACTAACTTATTATTAAAAGTATTTAATATTTTATAGAATAAATTTACATTAAATATTTTGTATTTTGTATTTCAGTATTAGTAAACAAATGAGAAACATATACAGAATATTATGGTTTTTCATTATACTCATATTATTTAATAGAATGTGTGCGTGCATATATGAAATTTCATGATATTTCTCTACAATTAATAAGATAATAAATAAAAATTTTCATTCTCTGTTGTTTTCATTTTTAAAAAGGCATTTTAATTTCATCTTTTTGATTAAATAGTAATTCCAGAGAAAAGCTTGAAATGCCGGCCTTTTTCGTGGACCGTCAAAACTCTCTGTACACTACCGCCAATACAGTTTATTCTTGAATTGGAACTACGTAGTTCCATTCATTTTCCGACACTATCGATAAAATCGCATTCGAATGTATACCGTGTTGCATCTATAATTTGTGTGTCAAGAATATGCTTATATGATTATATGCTTTAGTAATTTTTTTTATTATAGATTAAAGTATTGATTAATATAGTATACATATACATTTATCAATATGTTCATATTTATATGTATATAAATATATATATATATATATATTCAGCGTATTTATAGAAAAAGAAATTTACTCCTTTAACAAAGTAATAAAATAAAAATGTTATGTTCTGTTATACTATTGACATATAAATAGTACATACTGATAAATGCATATCCCAATGTTGAAGTTGATTAGCATTATAGTCTACAATAAAAGGAATTATGTGAAATTGGCATGACATTCCTGTGCACACATTTAGCTAAGCACTTTCTTTATAAATTGAACCTTTTCAATCGTCTTATTTATATAAATAAATCTTATCGCATAATTGCACGTGAAAATTAATATTTTAAACTTCTACTGTGTCGCCACATTTACAATTCTGCATTATTTTATTATAAAAATGAATTTGAATAGAATTCTAAAATATTTCTTTTTCCCGAACAATAAATATTAAATAAATATTAAATGTTAAAATCTATTGATCCAAGTTAATAAAAAACGATTTAATTTTATGAAAAAAATGTATATTTACCGTAAGGTCCCGCCGGTGCCGGATGTTTTTCCTAGTCCTCCTCTTCTTTCTTCTCAGGATGTTAGGTCATCGGGTCTCTTTGTATCACAGGACACTCGCGAAAAACATTTGCAATTATAATCGCATGTGGACTAATTTTAAATGTCTTTTAAATGTCATTTTATACTCCACATTTAACTGCCCGTGAAATTATCGAATTCCATCGGGCCATTTCCGGCACTCCCGAAGCAAATGC
The DNA here is from genome assembly GCF_055798465.1 of Pogonomyrmex barbatus. Classification (NCBI taxonomy): domain Eukaryota; kingdom Metazoa; phylum Arthropoda; class Insecta; order Hymenoptera; family Formicidae; genus Pogonomyrmex; species Pogonomyrmex barbatus. The sequence goes on along the minus strand of NW_028297112.1, from coordinate 3,160,252 downwards.
GTGACGCAACGAACTGGATACAGTTCGTTCATTTTTTTAAATCTACGGCGGAATGGCGAGTCAAAACTGATGATTAATGTGTATTTGCCACATAGGAGCCATTGGACGACTCGTGGCTATGCTGTGTTAATACGTTATTAACAACATTAGTGTTATCTAATATTAATGTTATTAATAACGGTGCATTAAGTACAGTTAGCTTCTTCGTCTTTGTGGTATATTGGAAACCCCTCGGAATACTCTGCCACGTCAAGGCCATTACCCTTTGGAAGGGTTATCATTTATGAAAGTCATAAATTTCAAAGGAGTAAGTCGCGCGACATATGTATATACTGTATTAAGAAGTCGTTGTTTCGATACATTTAATCAAGCGTTAATCAATTGTAATAATGAAGATTTACTATTATATTTAAATAATATGGCAATGTTCGGTTTCATTTATTAATGAAAAAGTGTGAAGAAACGCGCGAAGGAGCGACGCGCACTGCTACCTGCCCGTATGATTAAAGAATAATAGTACGTAGAGCGCTCATAAACACGGCACGCGGCATTCGCGTAAACACAGCAGGTAAACAATTCTCAAGGCTACGACAGCTACAATGTGTGTAAAACGAAATATTTAACAATTTATGAATAATATCAAATAATTTAATTTATTACGAAACGCTATAACATCTTTTGATGACTCAATATTAAATACTGTAATTGTTACGTTTTAAATATCCTCTGAATAATCTATTATCGTACATTTGCTGTTTTATTTTATATAATCTTTAATTTTAATAGCTAAAGTTTAATTTTATACTCGTTATAATCAAAAATACCAAATGTGATATCTTACATCTGTTACATTAAATAATTGTTATAATAAACTAACTGTCGCTATATGCATGTATTACAAAATACAATTGCAAATTACAGTAAAATCTATACGAATTTAAAGAAAATCAAAAGTTAAAGATATTTGATTTAGACCAATATTATAGAAATTATCTGTAATTATCGTGAATCCAATGTATATCATTTCGATTGTAATAGAATAAATTATATTAAATTTTCGACATTTGTCGATATGCTTGCAAATTTTTATATTTCCAGACAAAATTTAATTAATATGCTACATGAATATGTTACATTAATATGCATATGAATACATTAAGAAATAATTTTATATTAGATTATAATATAATATTATATTAGATTATAATCATGCAAATGAAATTCAATCGCTGCAAAAAATAAAAGTTTTTTCTTGATTTATAATTAATATGATTATGATCTTCTCAAAATATAAAAACCAAAAAGTAAAGAATAAATTGTTAATTTGATATATACACAATAAATATATTATATATTTATTGTGTATATATCAGACTAATTATTTTATATATATACATCGGAAATAATTATTCACTTTTGTATTGCAAAATAATGTTAAATGCTGTTATTATTAGAATGCGTTACGGTAGTAAATGTATAATAATAGATATAATTTTATAAAAATCATTCAATTATTTATATTAAGACTAGCATAATTATTTATATTAAGTTTAAAACTATAATTTATTTATATGAAGCATACCATAAGATATTTATATTATTTACATTACTTACAAAATGAGCCAAGGCGTTAAGTGATTCAAGCATCGTTGATTCAAACATCGTTGACTTTATGCGTGAGTACGACGTGAGTCGAGTCGGTACTCAACGGAAGAGCGAACACACTGTTCGAAAGTATTACATCCGGCATAATTCAAACGCCTAGATTTATAAATCCCGAAATATAAGTGAAATTAAACAACTGACGCATTATAGTTATTCGTTGGCGTGAATTACACGAGTCGCATATTCCGCCATGTGTAAATCAATGTCACTGAACGACTCGCGTAGTATTTGGCGCGAATCACTTGCGCGGCGACGCGCAATCAACACGCAGTACGAGTCGCGCTCGAGAAACCCATGCAAAAATGATCGTCCTCCGGTAAGTAAAACAATTAATGTGATATTTTTAACTGTTCCCCGCACTCTTCGATCAGAATGCGGATAAGTTGCGCGGAATGATTGTCCTCACAAAGTACGAGCGCAAATGGCGGGAATCGGTCACGTCGCACGAGCGAACATGCTGGTGATTAATACAGACACGAGATATGTCTTCTTGATTTTCATTGGTCATGATCTCTAACGCAATTACATTGTCTGTGAAGCGATTTGCTCTACGATCCTCTCAATACGACCATTAGGACAAGACTGATAACGCGAGGTGACTTTTATAAACATGGTGCGGTCATAAAACTCAACACGCCTACGTCACACGTACACAGAAACAAGTGTTCGAGCGCCGCGTTTATTTGTTGTTTTTGATACGTCATCATCGAAATAATGTAATTGTGTCTTTTAAATTTTGATAAACGGACTATTCGCCGCACGTTCCTACATATACTCTATCAGGTAAATCAGTTAATAATCGTCCTAGGTACCGAACATCATCTTGGAATGTCTTCTTATTCTGGATAAGTATCTCCTGTATTTCCAGAAAATCACTTGTGTTTAAGCGGGAATGATCAATTTTTGTCTGAAATGATATTAATAAGTTTCAAAGCGAAGAATAAAGTACTCGATGACAATGTCTTCTGATGAAATTGATTGGAAATTCGGTAAAAAAATTTTTATGTATTAGATATACTGAGATATAATTATCTAGAAGTCTTCTATATATAAAATATGTCTATATATAAAAATATGTAATTATATATTTTTATATATGAATATATATTTATATAATTATATATGGAAAAATTTTTATTGGAAATATATAACATCTCGTAGCTTTTAGAAAAAATAAAGTTAAACAAATATTTATTACGTTACACAACGATTTTTTATTATATTAAAAAAAAAACAAAAAGATTTGTAGTAAGAAATATATAGTATAAAAAAGTAAAATATAGTACAGTATTTTCAATCAGTTTATTTAGAATATCTACAGCAGCAAATATAGAATTCCGATAGACCGCTTGTAGAGTAGCTTCTGTGTTGCTAACATTATGAATAGGTCGATAAGTACGATTTACTTATATCCACGGAAGAAAATAATTATTACATTAAAGTTTCTTTCTGTTCTACTCTTAATACTTAATTTTGGAAAAATTTATTAGATTATAGGTAATAAATTGCGTAAGAAACCTTAAAACTAGGTATAAATAGGTATAATAAAATGCATAAGACTTACTCTTAAAAATGCAAGTGAAACATGAAAAATTTCAAATTCTATATCTATTTAGTTTTAATCTATTAACTTTTAGATATATTTACATCTAACGTTAAAAATAATAAAAATATTTGTAAATTTAAACGATTTAATGTTGATGAAATGAATTGTTGATGAAGTGATTTCTGTTTTGTTACAAAAGTCATCACTTCATAGAGAGAAACCGCAAATAAATTAAATTGTGACAGATACATTATATATAAAATAAAATATATTTTTAAAGTAATGAATTAAGTTAATCTCTAATTGTATACATTACTGAGCGAGTTAATTTATTGAAACTTTCTATAATATAATTTACTACTATCAAGATAATTACATTCGTCTTATTAAAATACCTATAAAAATAATATTAAATTTAAATTTTCTTAATTTATTTGATTATTACATTACACATCATGGTACATCAATTATAGGAACAAAATTCATTTATGTATTAAATAATTTATATAAATAATTATAAATAATTATAAATATTAAATATATCAATATTATTATCAAAGATAGTTCTAAAAAAATAATTCAGGAAGGATTCACAAAGAAACTAATCCGATTTAATATTTCCACAATAAAACGACAACAACAATTTTTGAAAAACAATTTATTCTATTTACGGAGATAAATAAATATTTAATTAAAAATGTACTTATGTAAAGGTATACAATGCCACATATGATTAAGTTAATTCTTGAGAAACCAAACTAAATAAAACTTAATAAAAATCCGTTTTAAAACTTGGAAGAAATTAATGTAAAATTTCCAAAATATCTCCCAAGTGGAATTTGGATAAAAATCCTCCGAAACGATTTACAATTGTAACAGAAACATAGAAAGTTGCATTTATTTAGCATCTCTGAGGAGGAGCAAGAATATCCTCCGAGGCGAAGACTTTAGAACGGCCCTGACTCCGGCAACGCGTGAAAGATGCATCGATGCATTTCGCAGCGCGGATGGCCTTGCCACGATTGGCCCGGCCGCATCGGTGCATCGCGCACAGCCCGCACACCGCAGTGCACGGCTGCAGTCGAGTCATTATGCAGGTACTGCTGCCTGTCGCTTGAGCTCGCCCGCGGACCGCAGACCGACGACCGAGTGTTGACTGTCGCCGGTGTTGACTCCCAGTGACGCTCGCATCCCGACGCGATCCTTGCACTCGTCTCGTCGTCGCGTCGTACCGATGAACCGCCGAATCTATTATATCACGCCGAATGTGATTTCCGACATACATGACAAAACGACGAGACTATCTGCGTTTCGCCCTCCTCCCCCCCCCCTCCCCCCGCCCGCATCGTTGAATCGTGGGCCTCGCTTTCTCGCTACACGCTCATAAATCTTTCGAGCGTATCAACGGCACACGAAGTGCTCGTCTCACTTTGATCGTTCGGAACAATTACTTTGGTCTGCATCACGTGTTTCTATCGCGAATAGAATTAAGACGTTATTTTTTTTAATCGAGATTAAGGAATATCATACTGCAAGAAGAATTAATTTAATTCTATTATAATTCGTCTAGTTTTATTATTCTTTCTCTATTAAATTTTAATGATGTTTTCTTCTCAGCTAGAAATAATTAGAGAGTTCTATGAGCATATTTCTGAATTACTTAAGAAATTTAATTAAATAAAATAATAATAATAAGTTTAAATAAAATGGATATTCTGATTTTAAAGCGAATCTTAAAAGATTTTTGGACATTCAATATTTTTGATTGATTTAAAGATTATTGGAAAATGTACGAATGCAAGAGAAATGCAGAGACTTAAATTTTTTAAGTAATTCAGAAATATATAATAGAATTAAATTAATTCTCGTTACAGTACGATATTTCTTAATCTTGCTTAAAAAATAACGTTCAACTTTAAAAGTATAGTAAAAATATTGAGGTCGGAAATCTCTTCTCAATCGAACTCTGTCTGTTCTATATATCGACTGTCTTCGTTAAATAGCACGAATATTCTACCCATTATTTTCACAAGTAGTATTTTTACCGGCAAACTTCGCGAGCTGTAGTCCATAAATCTCGATACACAGCAATTACTTTTAACTTAAATCATAGCGTCGCGATGCAGTTGGCGATCACCGAGGGCTATTATGCGGTTAGTTTGAGATTCGCAACTTTGTCGTGGGTGCGATCGATCATACTTTTCGGATTGTAAAGGATTCACACTAAATTCGAAGACGTTATTTGGCACGTGATCGTTCTACCAAAGAAACTCGCTTTGACGAGGGCAACGAACCTAATCAAACAAAGTCAAGGACGATCGCGTTAAGATACGATACTCCCTTTTTTATCGATCGCATTATTAGAAGGCTTCGATAAGGCACAAAACCATTGGCAGATTAAACCTAAAAAAACTGGTAGAGCAATTTAACTAAAACTTTAACTCATAATGGAATGAATCGCTGATTATTTAACTCATTATCAAGGGGAAAACAATATATCGAAAAGATAAGATGTTAAAATATTTGACAAATAGTTTATTAGGTAAGTCGAATGTTTTATATTCACTTAATATCAATTTAATCATTATTTAATCATTATTTTATTATATAATTAGTTAATTATGCTATATATATTCTTCTAATATTCTTGTTATTATCTTTTAAGTTTACTAATATTCTATTTTTATAAAGATTTATCGGAAAATGTTAACAAATTATTTTTTATTAATTTCATTAAAAACTATATTTATCGTATTATTTCCAAGATTATTCTTATAATAATAATTAAGTTAATTTAATTCTGGATTTTATACATTATTTTACATTACTTTAAAAAATTTTATTATTACAGATTAATATAATCTTTAAAATTTATGAAACTAAACAAAGTTTAATAAAAAGGTACTTTTATATTATTTTTTCCTAAGTTCAATTAAAGCTTTTAGCTGATATATTGTTATTGTATTGCAAGATTAGAAATCAAATTTAAATATTTTAACATTTTCAAAGATTTTAAATAATTAAAAGAATTAAAAAACTAACTAATTCTAATTTGTAAAAGGATTAAATATTTCTATCTTTACTTAAGATTAAATAATAAAAATAGTTTTTTATTTATAATGAGTTGTGTTCGTTGGTAACAATCTTAAGCGTGTCTATCATTCCGCAATATCAACGCAATAATCCGCTTATACCGCTGATTAGCGGGATTCCACTAATAATCGTTACGCAAGCACATGCCGAACCACGTTACAAATTGTCATTAAGGTAGCCAAAGTGTAATTACATGATTAAATTTTCCGCGTAAATTAGACTCAATGAATAAATTCCGCATTATTTTCCAGCGTATTATTTCGTTCTCCTGAGTAAATAACTTTTCGATCCCATAATGTGGTAGTTTCAATTTGTATTTGTCTCCAACGTTATTGTATATTAATATCATTGTCCAATCGATTGACTGATTAATATTTATCAATGTATTAATAGTATAATTTGATCATCTAAGCCACTTTGAGAATGTATATGTAAAGACTAATTTATTAGCTTCAGAGATTATTTTAAATCTAATGTAAAATAATTTAAAATGAATAAACTTAGGATTGTCATTAAATAAGCATGTCAGCCACAGCAATAAAATCATTTAAATCAGGTAATCAGAAACAATCTTTTATAATGTGTCAAAACGAGTTTGTAAATTATATTGTCTTTTGTAAAAAAAATTGTAATTCATATTTTTTCAATTTTTTATGGCGGTATCATATAATTACTAATATATAGATTTATGTATCTTTAATTAACTTTGGCATTATTTTATTAGAGAATACAGATTGGGACTCCGGCAATTTTTGAATTGTCTATAGCTAGTATGAAGCAATGACACGCGCAGCTGACCTCGTACGGCCTTTAACTTCGTCCAAAGTGACCGATCGAAGCACTTGGTCGACGCTATAAATACACATCGGGTACTCGCGAGCGCTAGATAAATCACCGAACTTGAGAAGCGTCTCTTGTGGTTTAGGGCGTACGTTGCACGATCGTGGTTGCGTGACCGTCGGCTCCGTGACCTTTAGAATTTCTTTCACGAATCCTATTTGCACTCGGTGACGTTGCAGTTGCCGAAATAAACCTAGGTGAGTCGCGCCAGCTTCGTGAAATATTGCTTCGTTACGCTAATTCCGTACTCTCTACCACTTTCCCAGTGTATGTCGATCGTAAACTTCTTCGTGCCGAAGATAATAATAATATATTGGATCAATTTTCTGAAATATGAATTTCGGTAGTGGGTAGTTAGATGGCCTGCAACAAAATAGTCTGAATCATATAATCTATTTTAAAAGCGGCCAGAAAAATATAATCGAAGAATAAATGATTAGAGTTAAATTTGAAAATATGTACTATATCTAATTTCTAATATTTTCTAGAGTAATACATTTACTTGTGATTAACTTATTTCGATTTATTTTTTAGTCACATTTATATTGCATATCCATTAATAATATTGCTGAGAAAGTAAATCCCAGATATCTTCTTCCATTAGAGTAAAATTAATAAAAAAATCTGATAATAAGAAAGAATATAAAACTTAGAAAAATAGAAATATTTAAGAAATTGATTTATAAAAAATGTAATATAAAAAATAGATGCTTCTTTACATAAATTTAATAAATTCTTTACATAAATTACATAGGTATATAATTTTATATCAAACATTTTGTATCAAACTTCAGAAGTAATATTTATCTAATACTAAAATTAGTTTAACAATGACAATTAATTGAACAACTCAATTTTTTGATATTTACTGTTTTTGATTCAAATATTTTGAAATATTTGAATTGCACAAAACGATAAACTTGATAAGGTATTATTGTAAGAAACGCAATATGATAGCATTCTGATAAAAATTTATTATATGAAAAAAAATTATATAAAAGTAACATGAATTTGAACTTAGTTCGCGAATTTTTGTTTAACCACTATAAATTATCTTTATTTGTCAGACCGAAGTCATAATTTCATTATTATGATAATCTGTTGGATATATGATAGACTTTTACTACTGACAAGAACGACACCTGTCTCATTAAATAAATGCTTGCTTCACTGCTGCAAAGTGTCTGACTCGTCAGATACTTGCACTACTTGCAAGGTTAGCTAGTCTTGGTTTAGTCTACTGTCAGAAATATTTTTAACAAAAATATATCGATTTTTTCCACAAGTTTATATTGTTATATATACATATTGCATAGATTTATTATCTAGATGTCACATATATACTAGTCGAGTACGAGTCAAAAGAAAAATATCTCAAAAACAATATCAATACTGCTATGCAAGTTTTTATTTATATTGTAAATTAACAATCGTATATACATATATTTGATATTTTACTTAATTTTAAACGTAACATTCTATTTAATTTTAACATAAATAAATTTTAGATTAAGGTTTAAATTGTGCATAAATTGTACACATTATATCTTTATATTATATTATCTTAAAATATTAAAATAATAATGTATAAGAGATAATAATGTTTGATTATGATAAATTTTTATCTGAAACAGTTTATGAAAAAATTTTCTAAAAAAGAAAAATAAAAAGAGGAAAACTAGTAGCTTTGCATATTTTATATATTAAAACAAAGTATTTGAATGTTGTGTTAATAAGATTATGTCTTGAGCCTAAAACGATCGCAATCAAACGAAGAGCAGAAATCGATGCGACGTGATCCATCAGCACTTCAGCACTCAACTAATCAAACAATTACGATCTAGCAATTAAACTTAGTTAATATCACGCGCCAATATTAGTGCAATCGCGTTTAATGGACGCAGCTGAATTACGATTGTGCACCGCTCATATCCTTTTACATTAGCGATGGAAAATAAAGCGTAACCTGATCAGAATTAGAAATTATAGTTGTATTATACTAAAAGTAACAATTCAATGATATAATATATTTATATATCCAAAGTATAAAGTAATTTATAAATTTTATACATATTCACATATGCATCTTTTACTTATTTTAAGATAAACTTTACATAGCAAAAATGTGCTTTGATATTATTATATCTTACAAATTTTTAGTATTTATTTGTAGATGATGTTACAAACATATATATATTACACAACATATTTTTATAATGTGTTTAATAATTTTATTTTTGAGTTAATATCTTTAACAAATTGCAGAGAGTATATTATTCCAGAGCAATAAATTATTGCATTAGAATGCGTAACTTAGTAAAGTATGACGCTCGAGGGTTAATTTCACACTCATTGATCGAGAAAAAGCAAAATGAAAATTAGAACGCGCGACCAAAGAGTTACACGATTTCGGATGCCAATTTTGTGCCGCAGGATAGAAAGTTGTCGATAGCTGAATCTGTGGTAAAATAATATATTGCGTGTGTGCATTTAGTCCCGATTAATTCCGATCATACCAACTTTTTGCTGATTGACGCAAGTAATGGTATTTAATTAAATTTATTTAAACAAAGGTATGCTATCTTGTATAATATCATCCATATCGAAAAGTGACAGAAGATATAGAGAAAAATTACACACTATATTTTTTTTTATTCTGTTGTTCTAGTACTAATTCAATTATTTAATTGTCAATTCTTTTGCTTATTATATAATTTTTATTAATAGTTAAGATTAAACAATTAAATTTGATCCCCAGCCATTGATACGAAAAATATTAATTATATGAAATTTCTTACGTTTGAAAATGTTCTTATTTATACAAAAAAATCATTTTAAAAGAAATAAAACAATTTTTAATTATGTAGAGAATTTCTACATAAACATTCTATATAAATATAAATTATATAGTGTTTTATATAAATATTATCCAATAATAAATAAATTTTTATAAATTTTGAACTTCTAAATGGAAAATTTAGGTTATATATGACTTCTCGTAAATTCTCTGCAAAAATCTCTTCTTCTGTCATAATTAAAATTTTAACAAAATTTAATTATGACAGAATAATGTTATGTAAAATATGATTTTAAATAATTGTATTTACTTATATAAAATATATGTATATATATATATATATATATATATATACACTTAATTAAAATGTTCTAAATCATTTTATTAGCATTTATTTTTAATTGTTTATAGTTTTAATAAAACTATATTAAATTTGTTTTATTAAATAGACAATTACACTCATTTTTTAACAAATATAAATTATATTTTTACAATAACTTTTAACTTAATTCCCTTTATGGAGAAAACATTCACTCGCAGTTTATTTTTATTGCGGAAGTATTTGATGATATTAAATATTTCGATATTTTTGTTTATAAATATACAATTTCTGGAATACAGTATTAAGTGCAAAATATTGGCCCGCTTGTTGTGGCGAATAAAAAACGTTTACAATTACCTGCGAATTGTAATTTCGAAATACTCGCACACATTCGTAATGATCATCTATCTTTGTTTTCGCTGATTCATTGCTGATTCAAGCAATTTTATTTCTCGGCGCTGCTCGTACTGTAAGTAAAGTAACAACGCTGTTCGCAGAAAGTATCGGATAGTCATCGATGTTTGCGGTATTTGATGCCGAACGAGTGAAGGTATCGATACCCCGTTATATTTAAACATCCCCAGTCCGGTTACGAGCGGCGACCATAGTGGAGCCGGCCGTGCCGGCGGGCACTTCCGCGTAACCGACCTCGACAAGCCGGGGCAAAACGAGGTCAGGAACGGCGCACACAACGCTGAACGAGGGTCGCACGTTCGTTTCGCGGTGCGGCACGGCGGCAGCCTAGCTGCTAGCCGGGGGTAGTTTCGCTCGGAGCCGCTCGGCTCGATTCGACGGGACGACACCGTCGTAGCACTCCACCTGCACACCTGCAACGAGCAGCCCCACACACACATACACACACACACATACACCTGTACACCCCCTATGGGGTGTTCCGGATTTATACCGCATTGTCCCTCTTCGTATGAGTCGCGGATTTTCATATAAGCCGAGGGTTCTCCAATAGAATCTCGTCAAAATTGATTTGTCAAGTACAAATCAATGAGAAATCCCTTATTTTTGAATATAGCATTTGATATTTATTTCTCAGTTTAAAACTTGATTACAAGATTTTTTCATATATTTTTTCATATATTATCTGTGTACAAATATTCTTATTGTATCTTTAAAAAGATATAAAACATATGCGTTATCCAGATTTAAAATTATTTGATAATTAATGCTGGAAATTTTCTTCTATATTGAGATTGAATGAAAACTAACTAAAAATTAAAGTTTTTAAAAATATAAATGTAGTTAACGAAGAAGCATGAAAGTCAAACTTTTATGTTTCCTTTGTTAACCGTATTTATATTTTAAATTAATAAGTCTTTCTATTTATTATTTTCTATTTATTATTTAAACGTTTTTTAAATTATTACTAGTTATTTTCAATAATTAAAATTATCGAAGATGGTTTTTTTTTTTTTAAAACAAAGTATTCAATTTGTATTTTTGGTCTATGTATAATTTCAAAGTATATATAATTTTCATTATTTTCATATATTTCAGTTGCTTATATCAAAACTTTTTAAAAATTATTGATGTCATAACATGAAGTCATCAGTCTGTTCTCTTTGGTGTGACAAAAAGTTGCGACACCCCGTATACCCCACACGGGCGAGCGAACCAGCGCCAGTTCGTGCGCAGAAGCTATCGCGTGTCGACGAGCGGTGAGTGCAGAGTTGGCGGGGATGGGCGTCCTCGCGGTGGGCTCTCGCTCGTATGGCGAACGGCCTCAACGTCATTGGGCGTCGGGACGCCGCCACGACGCAGCGCTCTCGACTCCGAATCGCGAAAACGCGACCGCGAAGTGCCGCGACACGAGGACAAGATTCTTTCGGAGAGCCTTCGAACGAATATCCGCTTCCGAGCTCTCGGAAACCGCAAGCACACGCTTCCTCAGGAGAGACACGCATTTGAGAAAAAAGCCAAACGCTGATCCACTTCCGAGGAAGATCGTGACGCCGCTGCGAAATCGGCGGCAATTGATTTTTTTTTTCGGAGAGCAAGATCGATCTCGCGGAAATATGATAGTCGTTATCGTGAATCATCGAACTAATCATCTTTGTAAGTGACAACAATTGCAGAATCCGTCAGCGGTGAGATTGCGCGGAGAAGATTGATTTCATATTGATCGCGGATGACTCAGTTCTCCAGAAGATCGCTAAGGTTCGACTGATAAATTATTAGTGTGTGTGCGCGCGTGTATTACGATTCGGCAACGGTGAATGAGAAGACCGCGTGATTCTCGCTACCTCAAGAAACATCCACGAGATTCTTGGTTTTCGAGAGAGGCGTCTTTTTATAATTTCGATATTCTTCCAATCAAAGCCGTGTGTTGCTCAAAAGATCCTCGCTGTTTTAGAATTCGGAGGAACTCGTAGATCTTAAATATTAAAGAATAATAGGATTCAGTGCGGAGAAAGAGTGGAGAATAGTGCAATATTTTTTGAAAGTGTCTTAAACTTAATACTCGAGGATGCTCTGAGTGCTATGAGTCTTAAACAGATCCCAATTTTGCAGAAAAGATCTTTAAAAGTAGCGTTTTAATGAAAAATGTTGGGGAACGTTCCACAAAGTATTTATCCTTGGATCCATTTAAACGCCTCGCTAGAAAAAGATCCTCAGTATCTCAAAAAGGATTCATAAATTATGAATTTGTAAGAGAGGAGAAAAAGCTTTCTCTCATGATAAAATTATACTGAATACTTCGACGACGAGCAATTTGTTTCGTTCTTACGTACATAATTTTGATTTTTCTAAAAAATCATGTATTGCAATAAAAATAACAATCGCGACATTGGAAGTATGCTTTATAGATTCCGTAGCTTCAAAAGCAAAATTGTTAACAATAGAAATTTAATACGATGAATACTTTATCAAATTGTTTAGACTCTTCCATTTTCTATCTACTTTATATGGTGTACCAGGGAACAACATCCTCCGGTATTGGAAGAATAATTCGTCAGCATTCAAGTTTCTAAGTAAAAAGTCTCGATCCATTAATACTTTGCTAGAAATAAAGTTTCCGCTTCGGATTCAAATCGGTAAGGGAGGAGGAATCTCTCTCAGTAAAAAAAATCTCAATGAACGCTTCCGAGGTGAAATATCTAAATCCGCATACAATTCCGCATTTAGTCGACTTGCTCAAGAGAGATCACCGCACGATCAAGAACTTATTACGGATTATCTTAATGATCGAATCGAGACAGGAAGCAGCTCGAGAATAGTTAAGTGACATCTCGAAGCGGTCGCTGCAACATTGAGAGCTACAGGACAAGTTTCCGTTTGCCGCGCCATTGATTCTGCGGACGAGCCGCGCTTCCGCTGGCGGGAGTCGGTCCTGCGGGTGTAGGATTCGAGTGTGTATGTGTGATGACGATGAAGATCGCGCCGCGGGGACCACCGAGGTGACTCGCGGTGGCGGCGGCGGCGGCGGCGGCGGCGGCTCTTGGGAGACCGAACGGTACCAAAGCCCGCAGGATGCTGCGGGCGGGAAGATCTCGCAGCGCAGGAGTCTTGCTCGCAGTCCCCGAATCGGCTCTGGCCGACTGGTAGGAGGACCGATGACGAGGCATGACGGTCTAACGGCGCGCGTCGCCGGGACGCTCACGTCGCGCTCGCGGCCTCTACTGACGACCCTGACGACGCTGCTCGTCGCGCTGTCCTGCTGCTGCGCTCGCGCCAGTGAATTCCCCGAGCGGGAATGCTGTGACCTACCCTACCCGATTCCGGAGCCCACCGGCAGGTCCACGTCCGCGCCGACGCCAACCGGAAGAAGCGGTAAGTCCTGGCGGAATCGTAAGGTTGACATAAAAAATATTTTATTTGAAATATAGACTACCCGACCTTTTTCCCACTATGAATACGTATTAATTTGTCACGTAAATATGTACTTATTATTACACGGATTTTCATTTAAATATCTTAGGGAAGTTTGTAAATTTTATATAAAAATCTAAATTATTTTATACTTAACGTAATTATATAATCGACAGAGAGAAAAGAGAAATTTGTATAAAAGAATCAGTTAAAAATTGTTATATTTGTGAACAAAATATTGCATGTAACAATTACGTGTATCATAATTATCAATAACGTTTATCAATAAAAGGCAACAGCAAATACAGTGAATTTTGATTTTTAATGAGATATTGGGGAAATATAAACCGTGTTGCAAGCGCGAAAATCTGCTTTCATACAATTCGCATACAACGCCGGTTATTAGTGGAACAATGAAATAATATTCCGGTACTAATGGCAACGGACTGGAAAATAAATTCCAATGTAATTACAACGACGTTCTGGCTAACCGTCGTAGAACCGCGTTTTCATTACGCGTTTGCTTTTACGGAATTAAATATTGTGTGATATTGGCACGAAATATATTTCTATGGAGTTAGCAATAAAATACTTTAGGCACAGTAGCTCATAAGAATATTTATATATATATCAGAGAATGTTAAAATCAGATTCAAAATGTAAAAAGAGGAAATGAGATTAAATAAATAAATAAATGTTTCATACACAAATTCCTTTATATGCAAATTTCCAAAAATACATAACTTTATGTTAATTCTGTATTACTATAAATTTATATTGCTATAAATATAATTATATAATTAAGATAAAAGACTCGAGAACTCTGACAATAAGATTCAAGTCTTAAAATTTACTTTACCTTTATAAGTAATTCGTAATTTTCCCTCAAAAGCATTCTCATTTTATATGTTATACAATATAATATTCTATGTGAGTAGAACACTGACAGAACGCAGAGGGGAGACAGGCTCCAATAATTGAATGGGAACCAATAACTGTAGGTATGCTCTAGCCACGTTCCACTAACCGCAACTACTATGATTCTCGTTCGCGGATGAGCGGATCATTAATTCGGTTACAATGGGTTATTAATTTAACAGTGCGTAACCAACTCAAGTTGGCCGCATTATGAATTTAAATGTCAATCCGACGAGTATCTTGCATATCTTTAATGCATATCAGGAAATTGCATAATAAAATGCAAATTTATTTCATCTCAGTTTAATCTTTCATTAAAATTTATCTTATTTATACAAGATCGTGATATAACAGAAAATATTTATTACACATTTAAAAATTGTTGAGGATAAAGTAAACAGCAAAAACTTTAGAGTTTTAAAGAAAATATCTCAAAACTTTGGATTAATTTATTCTTTACAATATATACATTCTTTACTTTTCTATAATAATGAACAACTTAAATTTTAACAATTATTTGGACAGCGATTACAGAAAGTTTTAATCAGATAAAATAGTGATAATTAACAGCTAACTATTCATTCAAAATCGTATATAGATTACAGTGCAAATATAAAAATTGATATTTTTCTAAATAAAATGCGTTGTCTATATAAACATTATAGAATTCTTGATGGTTTTAATAAAATAAATATAAAGCAAATTAAGTAAAAATAACTAACCTTTTAAATATAAAGTAACTTGATTCTATACGATGACATAATTAAACGCGACTTACAACGCAATTTTTTATATTAACTCTCGGAGCTCGCGGTTGCACTACATCATCGTTGGTGTATAAAGTAACGAGGGAAGTTACCGCGTAATTGATCGTATTATTTGTGTCCGTGTGAGCACTCCGATCTTTCGTACTCGGATGAACTTCGATTGAGGTCGCGCGTTCGATCGAAGGTTATCTACGCTCTCCCTGCTAAAGCGGTAGCATAAGTTCCGACAGGGTGGAAGTCGTTCGTACCCCTTGTGGAATTTCTCGTGCGGCAGGGCGTCGTCTATGTGGCTATAGAGACCGTTAATGATGAAAGACGACCAACCCGGTTTTATTCGCCGGTTTTATACCAGATGCCCGTGAACTAGACACCGTTGACTCATACTTGAGTTTCTACAAATAGCTCTTTTGGCATAATAAAAATTTCTTAGAAAAATAATACATGTTTTTAAATACGTACAAGTATTTTTATATATTTCTTATATATTTTAAATATTTTCATGTTTAATCTTTTATTCTTGCTAATTTGATTATAAGCACACTTTATTTTAATCTATGTTATATAATAATAGTCGTGCATACAGTTTCAGAGAAATTTGATATGATTAGCAGTTCATTTATATGTTAAGGGAAGTTATTCAGTTTTTATATATATATGGTTATATTGATGAAAAACTCAGTCAAGTGTAATTTTTGCTGCATTACGCACGAATTTAATTATTTTCGCAGATTTGTACATTTAAATATTTTTTATTAACATTTATTTTATTTTATCGTCGATATTTGAAACAATTTGTTTTAAACACAGTTCTATATTGTCCAGTACAATTATACATATAATTGAATACTCTTTTTCTGATGTAACAGAATGAGAAAATGTTTAGTAATTGTTCACTTTAAAAGAGAATATTGAAATATTAAAATATAAGATAATAATGAAATATATATGGTGTTTTTTGCTTGAATAAAATTTGTTATAAGATTAGGTCACAAAGATAATAATAGATTATCCAGCAACATGTAAAATTATATTATTTTCAAAGTTACTTTAAAACTTTAAGTTAAATAAAAGATATAAAAATTACTGTTATTGTTAAATATTTTGTTTTTATTTTTAATATTATTTTATTATAGAAAAATATAATTTTTTACATGTCTTCTTTAAAGAATTATTTTTTAAATTAAAATCTATTATTAATTAATTTATTCTACCATTAATTTAGCAGTTTTTTCTTCTCTTTCGAAAAAAATAAAATTCAAATTATAAATTATTTAATTTAATAAAGAAGATATAATCTTTTAAATTAATTATTCACTATATCGCGATTAGCTTTGCAAGGAATGAATACTTCCTACTTATAAGTTACCTTTTCGAGCACATTATGTAAACGTTTTCTGCAAAGTGCCTATCGGAGAGACTTAATGACGAAACGTGATCTGCTTCATCGATTGCCTTACTTAACGATCATGGAATTAATTTCCTAGACGATTATGAGTTCGCGAAGTGTAGTCGACTTCTTTTTTGAGGGTCGCTGAATTTTCGCGAAGTAATCAGAAGCGACGGGAGTCACGTAAACGCATAATTGCAGTCGATTCGTTTGCACCTTCTCGTCCGTGACACTCTGAAATAAGCTTCCGCGAGAGAATCGTCTTACATTCCCCACAGAACTTTGCCGCGTTGGTGCGCTGTACGTGCTTAATGATGAAAGATGATCGTCCGGGTAGGCTCCAATTTATCGCTCGTTTATCAGACGGCGTTTCATAAACGTTCAGACCAATCGAGGGCGAAACAATACAGCATGAAAAAAAAAGAACTCATAGCCGAGCGTATTTAAAAAAACTTGCGTTCACCGAGAAACTTTGCCCTAAGAATTAATAATGATTTCGATGGAAGTTAAGCACTCGGGCAATCAATCATAATCTATAATGGAATTGTATTCTGTCGTTGCAAAATAAGACCAACTCATATTTAACAAATTCTGAAAAAAGACAATTGCATTTTTAGCACCTTCAGATTATCGTATAATTAACAACTTTAAATAGAAGTTTTATTATTAAAACAAAAAATATAACAATGTTCACGTTAATATTTATACATTGTAAATCGATAATATTTAAAACCAGAGTTAAATTTGCAAAATGTACTTACATATTTATTAAATTTATATTTTTAATATGTCACGATATATAATATTGATTGTTAAACATACGTGTGATATAGGACAAAGTAACAGTAATCTCAATTTAATGGAAATTTACAATTTAAATTGTATATAAAATATTAATTTCTGGTATACAGCCTACATTTCAAAGGGTAGCGATTTAATGTAATTAAATTGTTGTTTAACTCGTGATTTTCATTAAAAATTTCATGACAAAGTGAAAGTATCACGTTGCGAGCATTGCGTGTGACGGATTTCTGATTATTCTCGCATTAAGAAATAAATAAATCGATGAGAAATGAAGAGATAATTTGAAATAATTAGATTGATATAGATATAATAGATTGATGTGCGTAATGTAATATACTCGTATATTGATATTTCTGTATTGATTTCCACGCTAGAAGGTTTCACGTGGACACTCTGCGACGGAAATTGTTCGTTTCCCTGTGGAATCACCGTATGCCCGAAACATTGTCTATATCTAGGTATGGAGTATAAATAACGAAATACGCTTAATCCGATCAGACCAGGCTAGTCCCGAGATTTATCGTTCAATGTGTTGCATAATTCATCGATTCTTAGCACGCCGGATTTGTGAATCACGCCGCAGTGAATACTCCTCTCGACACGAACTACCTTTCGTCATCACTAAAGTTTTGTTCTGTGTGTAATATCGATTTGTTTGGGTATAACGTATTTAATAATTTACACACTTTTTCCTTTTGTTTTATTCAGCAAAAAGTCTATCATCTTTAATAAAAGTAATATTTGTGTAATTAAATTTCGAATTAAAAGGGGACATAATTTAATAATAAGTTTATCCAACAATTGTAAATTATAACTATCTTTCTATTATATCTTTAAAGTATTTACATAAAAAATAAATTAATCGTAAATTGTATTTTCGTATTGATATCTTTAAAGCTTTTAACATAAAAAGCAAATTGAATGAATATAAAAAGAGACCTCTGTATAAATGCGATTATAATCTTCAATCAGTTATAATTAAAAAATTATTTTGATATTGAAAAATTTCTCAATCATTTTTTATAATTCAACTTCTGTATTGTAAAAAAGTAATACATTATTTACGATAATGCTCTTTACACTAACATATTTTTTTTCTTCAGCTGCTTTTACCGCACATTTCTGACGTCAAAGTTCTCTTTATACCCATCAACATGTTAAGGCGGATGATAGGAGAGAGAGAGAGAGAGAGAGAGAGAGAGAGAGAGAGAGAGAGAAGCGTCAGTTCGTTTAAAAGAAATTTACTCGAGAAAATTAAATATAAGCCTGGAAATTTAAAAAGGAAAAGTAAATTACGAGGTGCTCGCATTTTGATACGATTATATCTGTAGATGTTGAAAGTCAGTTCGTAAGGTAGAAAATAGTGTAAGAAAAAAGTTGCATAATCGATAGAAATAATCGGCAATTTATTCTTAATGTTCTTTTACTAACATTTGTATTCAGCATTGCATTTTTGCGAGAGAGAAAAAGAGAAATACTGTATATTTCTATTACATTAAAATTTTCTTACATACATAGAAATTATAAATGGCTGAAATTATAATCAAATTTCAATCTTGCATACAACACTATGGTAATTGACGATAAACAAATTATTTTTCAATCATGAAGATAATTTATAACAATCTATAAATTTTATGATATATTAAAATTAATGTATTAAATAGCAGTATAACTTTGTAGCAATATAAATAACATATTTGATATTAATTATATATAGTAATATTTTTAAAAAAATTTCTAAAACTAGAATGTATTATTATAGTCATGTATATTAATGCGTATATACTATATATATATATATATATATATATATATATATATATATATATATAATATATTCTAGTTTTAGAAATTTTTTAAAATATATATATATAATATAAAATACATATGAGCATAGAGTGAAGTGCAGGATCTTAATGCAGAAGAGATAGGGATGAATATCTTCATAATGTTAAATCGCACGCTAAACCGATTTTAACATAGCTATTTTCATGCGACCTACTTTATGCATCGTAACGAGCTTGCCTTCGAACAAATTCAAAGTGTCTTCCAGTCGACATTTCTGGTCGCTCGCTTAGCAATTGCGAAATTTTCGACTGTTTTAATAGTACTGCTTTTACATAAAGTTTCATCAAGTCTCTAAACCAGATTTGTAACTTAAGCAGAGTAGTTGTAATAAAGTAATAAAGAAAATTTTGATTATTTGGTACAGAATGTATATTGGGTATCTGTAAAGATTGGGATCATATTTATAGAAAATATTTATATATATCTATTTTATCTCAATTTTTAGCCGCGTCATTAATGATCTATGTTTATACCAAAATTTGCTTTACCCCGTCGTCTAGTGTAATCGACCGTACCGGTTCAAAATAGTTGGTGCATTCTTCGCCGAACGATGACGCTTAAAGCATGTTCGGCGACGCGCGGCGCAAAATTAATTTTGCGACCGTTAATCATGAGGAATGACGTTTCATATGCGCGCCGGAGTCGTCCAGCGTCGCGACGGAATAGCCGCGTTCATGAGACCGCCCTGAAATTCCACGCCGTCGCGGAGAAGAGTTCGCCCGTCGAGCACTCGGATCGTATAAGCTCTTTCGCGTCGTTCTGCTCCTTGCGTCTACTCGTCATAGCTCTCTTCTCACTCAGACTAAAATATTTCTTCTCTCTTTCTATTTCTCTTGTTCACATACCCCCGACATACCCCTGCCTCGAACTCTGCTCAACTCAAACCCGCCTTCTCGAAATGCGTCAGCCTCGCGGTGGTGTGGTATTTTCTACCACCTCTGGGAATGCTTACGTCACAAAATGCGAAAAGATATGCAAAGATAGATTTGCTATGCGATAACTATATTTTGAAAAATTCCGTTACGCGTAATGGCCAAAATCATTTTTTTTCGTGAACAGAATTGCGGTAGAAATATAAATTTAGACAATTTTTATAAAACTGCGTTATATACTTTCTTTATATTTTTGCCTCCATTTTCTTTTTTTTAAGCTTTGAAATTAAAATATAAATCTTAAAATAGACATTTATTTAAAAAAATCTATTTTAAAAATAGAATTATTATAATTGATTAGTCCGAGAAAAGTTCTATTTATGTTTTGATTCTTCATAAAAAGATCAAAAACATTTTTGAACAAAATTTAAAAAAAAAAAAAACGATAAATGCCGAAGTGTTTACGCAAGCTGGGACATTTTGTTATCCTGGGAATCAAATTTACGTGAATCGATTGCCGTGCCAACGGGATGAATCGAGGCGCATAACGACTTTCGTCCGGAGAAAACGCTTAATGAAATGTGACTGCGGGATGCGCACGTTGAGCGAGATTAATCGCGGTGAGTACGGAATGCAGCCACAAATTCGTCGAAAATTGTAGAGGCAACGAAATCAATGAATATAAATCAAGCGCCCATTTAATCTCAGACATTCACGGCAATTATTGAATTACGAAGGATGGCAATTACTTGATTTTTTTTTGGTATTAATTGACTAGTACGCACCGTCTGATTTTCCAATTAAAAGCGGTAATGATCCAATCAAGATACCGTTGACGAAGATACGTTTGAGTAAAATGCGCTCTCAGAAAAGAGTGCCCGGATAAAAATAAAAGGATAGAAGTATACAATTTGACCTTGTTGATCACTCAGACGAAAATCTCGATACTCGTTAAAATCGACAGCACGGAAATTTTCCCATTAGTGTACCTCGGAAAAACATAGTATTTCATACCTTCATCTCAATAGCATGATCTATTGACTTTCACAAATCCTTTTTATTAAATTGACTTTATTGTGATAGATACGTAAAGCAAAGTTTGATTAAGCAACTGAACTGAAGTTAATAAGAAAGATTAAGTTCTTGAAATATTTTTATAGAAGATAAAATTTTAAGATTTAGAAAAAACTACGCATTTGGTGATAATTAGGAATAAGATCAAGATTAAGATCATATAAGTTTAATTTGAGTCTTTAAATAAAATTTTATATTTTTGGGTATTAATGTGCAGCAGTTTTCTTTCTCAATAAAAGTGGGTTATAAAATTATACTATTCTACCTTTATATATTTTTTATTGTAATTGATCGTTTACAAAATACATTCTTTCAAAAAATTCTATATACTATAAAATAAATATTGCAAAAATATAAGAATGGAATGAAATTTGTCGAAAACATACGAAATAAATAAAACAAAATAAAATAAATAAATCTGATTAAATGTAAAACAATGATAAAATAATAGATGGTAAAATTAATAACAAAATTATGCCATTAAAATAATTATAATAAATTGCCATTAAATTAAAATAAATTGAGTTAATTAAATTATCTTGATATTGAAGAGTAAAATACACATATTGTAATGCAGCTTTAATTAAAGCAAAAGCAAGCAAATCTGATCAAAGTCTGATTAAGATGGACTAGTCGAATACAATCACAGGCTAACGAAACGAAAATAAGTTAAACAACTACAAGAGTGCAATTCGACTAAAATAAAATTAATACTAGAGATGCGTTTTATTAAAATAAGATAAATTAAATTTAATGTCGCAATGTTTAAAACAAAATTAAAGCTAGTTAAAAGAAAGTAGTAATTATTTTCTATGAGGATATAAAAATTGTTTATTTAAATATTAAGATATTTTTATAAAATATTATTAGCAGTTATTTTATTATTATATACTTTTCTCCAAAATATTGGTTTTTAAACTTTAAATGATTGATTTTAATATTTTGTTTAATTATTTTATTTTGTTTTAATTATTTTATTTTAACTTTCTTTTTTAATTTGTCAATGTACATGTTTTTGTTTATTAATACACACACACACATACATATGTTATAAAATATGTATAATATGAGTTGAGTATGATTATAATTCCAAAATTATTATCCGATATTTCCATATCAAAATCTTCGTATTTAATAATTAATAATTAGAACGTTAAAGACGATACAGTAATTATGGAAAGTTTTTTCTCTCTCTCTTTCTCTCTCTCTCTCTCTCTCTCTCTCTCTCTTTCTCTCTCGTATATACAACCAAGTCGTTTAGTGGATATTTAAATTAATGATTGCTTCTACATAACAATTCATCAATAATAATATTACAGTAATAACAATGTAAGATAATGATATAATTTTAAATACTTATTATTATTGATATTATATAATAATATAATATAATAATAATAAGTGTTTAAAATTATGTCAAATATAATAAGTATATGAAAATAAAAATTAAAGTAATATAATATTAGTAATATTTTAATATATTAATGTAGTAAGTATTATAAACATAAGTATAATAATTATTTTAATTTTTATAATAATTATCTTACTAGGAAATTATTATTTATTTGATTCATACATTTTATGGTATACGATGTTCTTAAAAACTAGTAGATATGAAAACGGTAGGACAGACGTACGTACAAGAATCGAATGCAATGGAATAGCCATTGGAATTTAGTAGAATCGGTCGACGCCTTGCGGGGCGTCGAACCCTTATTATGAACCAGCAGTACCGCTTGATGCAGGCTTCAAGGGGTGTGCGAGGAACCAAGGGATCAGGGGAAAGGGTAAATAACGTTCGAGAAACCAATATCGGCAAAGCCCCGGTTGCCTGCGAGACAAAAGTTTCCTGGTCGAGCTCGTTGAGAAAAGGCAACTTCCGGCAATAGTGTTGCGGTAAAGAAGTAAGAAACAAAACGGGGAAGAGGAGAAAGGGTGAAGAAAGAGGAAAATAAGGCACACGTCCGTTACCCCTCATCGATCATCGGTTATAACTATCCATTCGTAAAACGTTACGTTTTCCGCGAAATAATGTTCTCTCCTGCAAAGCGCCATTGTGTTGTTGAATGCCTTTTTTTTTTTTTTAATAATATTGCCTTATAGCTTCATTTGCGAAGAAATTGTTTGTCGACAAATAAACTAATGTTATAAAAAATTTGTACATATGATATACATGATAGAAATTTAATACAATTATTAATTATACGATCATATTTATCATATGATTTATAATTGTATCGAATTTAATCTCTCGCTTTAATACTTCAATTACGTATTTTCGACCTAGTTTGAAAAACAGAGTGAAACATGTTTATATTATATTTATGTTTAAGACTGCAAAATAAAACTGAATATCACACGATAGGAGTACACATTTTATCAAATATGGTGCTCGATTTCAGTTTAAATAGCTCCATTTGTTGAAGTATACTTCAATTACGTATTTTCGACCTAGTTTGAAAAACAGAGTGAAACATGTTTATATTATATTTATGTTTAAGACTGCAAAATAAAACTGAATATCACACGATAGGAGTACACATTTTATCAAATATGGTGCTCGATTTCAGTTTAAATAGCTCCATTTGTTGAAGTATACTTCAATTACGTATTTTCGACCTAGTTTGAAAAACAGAGTGAAACATGTTTATATTATATTTATGTTTAAGACTGCAAAATAAAACTGAATATCACACGATAGGAGTACACGTTTTATCAAATATGGTGCTCGATTTCAGTTTAAATAGCTCCATTTATTGAAGTAAAACGATATAGATGCATATATAAGGAAAATATAAACGAAGATTGCTCCTCGTCGAAAATGCGTATGTGATGACAGTTTTAAGGACATGAGATACATCCGAACGAATGTGTGCTTATAATACGTCGTAACGCGCGATCGTCCTGAAATCTGGCAAATTAAGTGCAGCCACATGGTGCAATAATTCGCGGTCGATCGAGAATTCTTCGATGCACACCGCGTAATAAAAATACGAAACTGTCGGCCTCGCGGTGGGTATCGAATTCATGAAATGGTTTTTTTCATCCGGATGCAGTTGGAAATCGAGTCCGTTATCAATCTCTCAGGCAGCCCTCGATATTACACTCTCCCGAGTTTTGAGCGTACAACGTTTTAAAGTGGAAACTCCAGCGCGTACAGGACGTCAACTTGATCTTCAAACTTAGCGTCAATCACTGTATTGAACATGCAAGCCGTTTTGGGCGAAAAATCGTGCATCGACTTTCCCAAGTCAAATTGTTTCCATCAAAAATTTTATTGAATGGAAACACACAATGTCATCATTGAGTTTCTTTAAAAAAAAAGATAATAATAAATAAATATTTTTTTTACAAATAAACCTTAAATCCCAAATTAAAGTGAGATTTACTTGAAATTGATTACACGGAAATACTGTTATTCTATTTACTCTCTCGAAGCTTTTAGTTCGCGACGAGATTTTTATACACTTTGCAACTTGCGTCCTCTTCCCTATTTGTCCATTACGTAGAGATGGTATTTCTAGAAAGGTGCATTCTAAAAAGCGACTTCCTCGAAGGCAAGCGCGAGGCAAGCAAAAATCCCTTCGTGAACTTTTTATTGCCATGGCAGTCGTGAGGCACGCACATTCATGGAATCGCGAAGGCGGTCGACGCGACGCCAGTCGTCGGTTCATCGTTTACACCCTTATTACGGGCCTCGTCTGCAGGAATTGCGCTTCGTTCGCGCCAATGATTTCTGGGTAAACTCCTAGGAGGTAAACGGGACGCAAATATCACCGGCGTTTGAACGCGATTTATCGAGCATTCGAGCCGGCTCCTTACGTACGCATCCATCGTACCTCCGCCATCCGCGTGTGCATGAACATTTATATAATGCGATTACTGAAACAAGTCGCGCCTTCCTCTTCGTGTCAACATGTTCGCTAAATGCGTCGAAGCCGGCCGTGTTTAAATAAAAACAGTGGCTGACTCTATTGGATCCGCAACGCGACTGGTTAAAGCGAAGTTAGAGACTGAAAATCGAATAAATTTACTGAATTTTTTTTCTCGTGTATGTTATTTGTTGTAAGACACAAATGTGAATTTTTCTTTTCTAAATTTGCTATAAGTTATTTATTATAAATTATTATTAAATTACTATTATTATATCGTGGCTCATATCATTATTTTATTGCTATAAATTATATATGATTATGGAACATTTAGAATTATATTTAATAAAAGTTTCCAAACATTGGTGTATGAAATTAATATTTTACAATGTAAATAATTAATATAATAAAAAGTTTTGGAAAATTTTTAATTAATAATTTAATACGAATACATTTCTTCTATATTTTTAATATTTTACTTCATAAATTATTAGTGCTTATAAATATTAATAAATATCTTTCTTAGCTACACATATATATATACACACACACACACACACACACACACACACACACACACACACACAAAACAAAATATACACATAAAATTATACGAATAAATTATAACATATAACTTATAAAACCATATAAAATCAGATTTTTAATTAAAGCAGCCTTTGTTATTCTTTTATTTTTAATGTTTTTTTTTAATAAAATTTTATCTCCTAATTGCATATAATAATAATAATACTTAAAACCGTTTTTGAAATCTTAAGCTGCGCGTATTGTAATATTGCAGCAGAAATGTACAGCGTTATGTTGCATGTAATGGCATCATGAGTTACTTACCATTTGCAGCTTCTGCAGCATTTACGGAATAAATTCAGGGTAATCATTAACAAACATTCTCGCCCTTTGATCAGACTTCCTTATGATGTGCATACATTTACTAGAATCGTATGTAATTGAAATTGCCGATGGCATCAGCTCGTATATTGATGTTTTCCGCGTGTATTACCTCGCACAATGTTACAACAAGCAATTGTATTAATTAAAATTATCACGTTGCGTTAAATATGTCATGGCAAAGTTATCGAATAGTCTGCAGTCTATTGATCAAAATAAATTTCCATCCAATTTGCACTTCCTCTTTCCTTTTTGCATTGATGAAGCGTTCACCAATCGAATTCACTAATAATATTAAAATAAATCATACATTACAGTACCATCTGTTCATAAACAGAGAAGAATCACACTTGAGAAAAAAAGCTCTTTGATTTTTTTCAATATATATTTAATTTTAAAAAATTAGATTTATCCGTATAAAATAGAATCGCACGATTGTGGATATACACTCGTAATATCGTCGCGCAGCGGAAAGCACGCTAAGGCTCGCGACGTGCTCGCGATAAATCGGAAGCGCGGTAAAATAGAAGTTTTCCAAGCGATTGAGCCCGCTCGGAAATGCACGTATTTTGTGGCGTATTTTTCCAACCGTCGCTACCATTTTTCCGCAAACGGGGCGGCTCGCGATGAGTTACAACCCCCATAATGCTATGCTAGTCGGCGCTCAGACGCGGTCACGTAGAATCGCGTACGTACGTGGATCGAGCGGTTGCACATGCGCACACACACACACACACACACACACACACACACACACACACACACACACACACACACACACACACACACGCACGCACGCACACGCACACGCACACGCACTCGCCACACGTAAACGTAAACGTATACGTATGAAAACACACATGTATACACCGTCAATACGTATTCGGTGAAGACACCATCGAAAGATTATATCGGCAAAGCGTGCATTAAACGGTCGATATGCAATTATGCATTCGCAATGCGTTTGCATCATTACGAGCGTCGACGAGCAACAAGATGCCGTAACGTTAAATCGATGTATTTTGATCTTGAGGATTGCTCAATTGAGAAATTTGATTTTATTTTATCCAATTCTTTCTAATGTTCTAAATCTGCGAAATAAATACATTAAAGGAACTTTTTATCGGAGTTGAAACAGAAATTTTTTAGAGATTATAGCATATTATTTACTTACCACATAACATATGATAACATAAAAAATATCTTTTTGTCGACTAATATAATTCAGCTACTTGAAAATTTAATGAAATGTAAAATAAGAACGGCGATAATACAGAATATACACGAATTTATTAATACGTCAATTTTTCAAATAGAGAAAATGTTGTTTATTCACGTCTCTTTATTCTTATCTTTTTATTTCTCTTTGTTTTTAGTGAAGAGAGAGAGAGAGAGAGAGAGAGGGAGAGATTAATTTGAATTGTTAAAAATACTTGTTAGCATAGATATCTATTTTCTAAAGAAATTCTTTTCATATTTTTCGATAAGAATAGAATCTATCGAACTTTTAAACGTTGCTATCTATACAAGCTAATTCGGATTATTCTTTTTATCTCTCATACTTCAACAGATATAAAACTATCGGAATTTTTTAGGATTTAATTTTTTCTATAAGTATTAATGGAAATCTCTAGTTTGCCTTATCGCAAAACGCAATTAACGGAGATTAGTGCTCTATTCCGGTCGGGTCGTTCGATCCCGGAGCGTTGTCGCTTGCGACAAACTGCACTTCGCTACCCTATAGATTACGTATGAATAAATGATCGACCGCAGCTCCGCGCGGCCGGAATATCCGGTAAACACACACACACACACACACACACACACACACACACACACACCACACACCACACACACACACACATACCACACACACACACACACACACACACACACACACACACACACACACACACACACACACACACAATTGTTCGCGTTTAGAGTGTGCAAGCGTTCTCGCGCTCTCACGTGTGGCGTGCGACATCGTCGTCATCGTGTCGACCACCAGACGGTGGTAAACGGTCGACCGCGATCCCGCCGGTAAGAAGGGAGCAAGTGGGGTGCGAAGAGGGTGGTTCTCCAAGGTGGGACGGTGCCGATGGTTCTTGCCGTGAGGGCGAGCAAAGAACGGGCGAGCACGAGAACGAGCAGCGGCGAGTCCAAGGAAACCACCGGTCAGATTAGATCTTTCCTTCGAAGGGTTAAGCCTCTACCAGAGCCCTACGTCGCGATAAGGCCTGCAAACGCGCTCGTTCGCGGAGCTTTCGTGTCGAAACCTGACGCCCCCTCGCGTGTCCACCCCTACGACACCCTTGCCCTCCCCCTCCCCCCTCCCCCCCCCGCCGACCGGCAGCGCAGCGACGGCGTTATAAAAATATTCTCGCTGCTGCGCGTTGTTCGTGGTTTCTTTGATACGCGAGCATTCGTGACATGAATCTTTGCCTCTTAAAGGGCATTCGCAAATGTGCCCGGCAGACCCCCATGCTTCCCTTTCGGGAAGTTGGTTCCGTTCTTATCGCGAATCTCGCGCATAGCTGCCGATCGATCGGACCTTACTGATTTCACGAACTTGACCGCGCTCGGATAGCTTGATTTCAGAATTTGTAAACGCAACATTTATAATATTTATTTATTTCATACAAATTATATTACCTTTCATTATACATTTTTATCATTATTATCAGTGAAACTTAAACTTTTGCAATCCTTTGCAAAAGAGCGGAGCTCTTTGGATGTAAAAAATTGAGAAAAATACGACTCTTTTTTGAAAACAATCTAGACATTTACAGAGTTTGATAGAAATCGCTTAAAAATAATATCCTGCGGCAAGACAATGGTTTAAGTAAAACAATACCATTCTTCCAATATTTATAGTTCTTGTTATTTGGAAGAAATATAGAAAGGAACATTCTATGAAAGTAAATAAATAATAAAAAAATCCTAAAAACATAAAAAATTATTAAAAATGGCACGTAAACAAATCTATTGTATTAAAATCTATTGAATTAATATGTATTAAAATAATATATAAACTTATTTGTATTTTATAAACATAATATATAAACGTTTGTATTTTATAATTTTTTAATTTTTGTAATACTTTTAAAAATAGCTTCGTAAAATATATTAAGAAATATGAAGCAATCTTCATTTGTAAAGAAAGCATTTTAATTATTTTATTTTTATACTATAATATTAATAAGATTATATTAAATGCTATTTTATTATTTAATAAACTGAAAAGAACAAATTCTGTATATAGATTTTCTGTTGTTCCTTTGAAATTAAGATTGTCTATCAATAAACTAATTTATTAAAACTTATATTATTTTTGAATCATGTATATCATTTTGTAACAAACTATTGTTTAATTTATTTTTTTTATTTTTTTATTGCTCACAAAATTATTAAAAAGAATTACTGAATAATGAGAAAAATACGTTTAAATATAGAGAAATTGAATTTGCATGAATAGTCTAGCCATCGCAAATTTACTGGCGAGACAGTTTGATTTTCGGCAATTGAATAACAAAATCATCGTTAAGCCGCGAAGGCGTATAATGAAAGAAGAGTTATAATCACCCTCCTCCGTCATTTATGAACGTCGGGGCCTCTCGTAGACGATCCGTTGCCCCGCCCTCGGTCTCCGCTCGCGCGACGATGACGAGTTTACACGCCATCCAGTAAGCACACGGCAATTTTAATGCCGTCGTCAATTTTGACACGCGAGTAGAAAGGAGGATCTAATAAAGATATGGAATAACATTAAAGAATGCCTTTTAGGGTTTCTTATAAAGGAAAATATTATATTATTATTTTTTACAGTTCAGAAATGTTCGAAAACTTGAAAGTAAAATAGCTGCACGTAAATTAGCATATAATTAAATTTTTTTTTATTTTACTCAAAGAATTTTTAAATAAAACAAGTAATAATTCTGGTTAGGACGTTCCGTTATCCGATTATGGTGTTTTTGTATTTTTTTCCTCGAGTTTGTTCGGATGTTGGATCGATGACGATATTAAAAGCAGAAACTTGCGGTGGTTGGTACGCCACGTGGCGTGTGAAATCGTTGTCATAGTTCCGACTTGTTTTCCAGTTTGAAATAAAAGATCGGCTTTGATTTCTGATGAGCGTGCAAAAGAATAACGAAATCTGCAAATAAAGAATGCAAAATACAACACCTTTTTGCTAAACAATAAGTTTATATTACCCTATGACGAATATAAAACATGTTATTAAATTACATGTTTTCGGTATTAACTTTTGTTGAAAAGTTGGTGACATATATATAAATTAATTTATAGAAATTGTGGAAGGTTTTAATTTAATTTTATAAACATTAATAAATATTTGCAAACAAATTTTTGCTTTACAAATTTTGTTTTATATAAATACTTTTTAAAAAAATATAAAATAAATTTTTTTAAATAATAGTAATAATAGTAATTTCTAAAAAAATATCTAAAAATCATAAAAATATACATAAAAATATGTAACAGTTTTATTCAAATTTAATCTTTTAATGTATGTTAGAATTAATGAAAATTATTGCAACACTTAGAATACATGTTATATTTATGCAACATTAAGTAATAAAAAATAGTGATTATTAATTAATATATATTTTGCAGTTTTCATATTCCATATTTATTATTTTATTTATTATTTTACGTTGAATTACGGTTTAAGCAAGTATTATTTCTCATGGGCAATTTTATTCGGAATACACGGTAGTATTTGTTAGTAACAGTTACATAAGAAATAAAAGCTTTAAACTCGCGAAAATGCGAGAGCAAATATCGTGATGATGAAACTACATGAAGAAGCGTTTGATTCGATTCCGGGTGTTGCGTATCGATCGAATTAAAAATCGAGTCGAACCATTTGTGCCTGCCGCACTCTTTCCACTAGATATTTTGAAATATATCAGCATTGAGAAATTCTTGCAATAAAATTAAAATCAGTGTTTTGTGTGTGTGTGTGTGTGTGTGTGTGTGTGTGTTTTCCGTGAATTCGGAAAATGACTGTTATATATCCATAAATATACGTAAACACAAATCAAACTCTATTGCTTATGAATTTATTGATATAGTATAGAATCACGAGATGAAAGAATTTAGTTTATTTAAGTTTATTTATGACAGCAAAAAGAAATGAAGAAATTAATTATTTATTTATCAATCATATACAATTATAATGCCAATAATAAAGAACAGAAGAGAAACTCAACTTTTAAAACACGTCTTTACATTTATACTTAATTATAACTTAATGACTATTTCTTGAAACAATTAAAATTCTTTGAGTCATTAAATGATACGCATTGTCTGAAATAAAATTTATCGAAATGCTAAATCTGTGACTAAGAGATTTCCATCGTCGATAGGTCATGTGGGATGCCTAAATCATCTCTCCGACGCCACTAGAAAGCGCATCCGTTCGCGCACGATCTCCTTTCCCGCCGTGAATTCCGAGACACTCGATGCATCGTGGGCGCGATGCAGATTAGGAAAGTACGCCGGAGGTGCAACGATATATTGGCAATAAACCGACGCCTGGCGCATCGAACCGGGGATAAATTATTGTCGGACGGAGAAATGGGTCCGCTGCACGTCCCGGCAATTCCGTAGCTACGTCGCTACACGGCGCATTGCTTGCAATTATATAACGCGGGCGGAAAAGGGCGCATGCCGATTATGAAATTCAGAAATATTACCGGCTCGACACCGTTGAATGCCCGTCATTTTTCAATATGCTGTGATCTCGTTCAATTTAGCATCGATTATTACGTCTTGTAACAACCGGCGTAAATTCCCTAATTGACAAACATCTTAACATAATAAGATTTAACATGACCGATTTATAATACTTTTAATAAGTTTTAGTATACTAAAGATGATAAAAGAGCTAATTTAAATCAAATTTGTATTTTGCCATAACTGACCCTGTTTATTTTCGTTTTAAACACTTGTTTTTTTTTTTTTTTTTTAATGCTACATCTTACGTTATTTGTCCAAGATTATTAAATTGATTGTAAGATTATTAAATTGAGTCAACTTAAAATACACGATGCTCCAAATACTGAAAAAGTATAGATATCCTACCGTTTCTGAATTTCGAATGTCACGTGAGTAATATTTTCGATCGTACAATCGTACGATCCAAAATTGTACCACGTTAATAAATCTTGCGATGAACCAAGATTGGTAGCCAAGAGGAGACACGGTATATATCCGTGTGACATAATTCAATGACTATCAATAAAAAGAGGCTCTGTCTTCTTTCTGGACAAATGTCGATGGCGCGTCTTGCAACGCGTTTATAAAACACACCGGCGACGTTATTGATTTTCTGACGGCGGGTTGCTTTCTTCCCCGATTCTTGCTCCTTCTGGTCTTTGCGCTCACGTGCGATTCATTTCCCTCGACGGGGCACGACGAAATTATAAACGAAACGACGGAATCTCGTGACCTCACTTTCGTGCGGGCATCGATCGGGTCGAGTACGATGGCGACGACGGCCGCTTCGGTGGCCGCTCGTTCTCACTCGTTTCCGTTTGCGAAAACGCGGATTAGAGAAACGTCTTGGTGAGAACTGCATTGCGTCTAATCGATTAATCTGGATCGTCTAACAACAATTACTCAGTTTTATATAAAAGTACAGAATAATGGATAAGCTTTATACGCACTTTGACACAATAAGATAAGAAATATTATGGTACATGTAGTTTCTTTTACTTATATTATTAATTTAATTAAAATTTGAAAAATGTTGCAGGATAGATATTCATTGACTATTTTAAGTAATCAATTTTCTTGCAGGAATTATGTTACATACATATGTCTGTAATAACAGATGAATGTAGTTAATAATTTCATTTTAGAGACAAAATAATAGAGTCAAATGAATTAATGAATTAAAAATTAAAGGTAAAGACATTATAATAGTCTTATAAGTTTAAATATATATCATTAAGGAAACTATAATGCTCCTTTGTAATTAATTGATAATTAATTAACGGTTTTTTGTCGACTATAGTTTTTATCTTGACATTTATCATTCAATATATATATTAATACTTAAGTACTATGATTAAAAATTTCCTTTTTTAATACAATTGATCAATTAAATAATGATAATTATAAATTTGTTAATTATTAATCTTGTAGATGATTATATTATATTCAATAAAATAATTATATTCTTAAAATAATAAAAATAAAAACAAAATTTGATCAAAAATTTATGAAAAAATATTAAACAGCAAAAAAGCAATTAATAATCAAATTTAAAAAAATATAATGTAGAAGAATATAAAAAAAATTTTAAATATTCTGAAAGAATAAGAAGTTTTTTTAATTTGTAAATCTTCACGAATTTAAATATAAAATAAAGTTGCTATAAAATGGAATTCTCGATTGATAGTATTTATTATTTTCTATACAAGTTTCTATTGCAAGCGTTATTGTTACGGTTTGATGTAGAAATAAAATCACTATATATTGTTAAATAAAAGTTTAAAAAAATATATTTTTTGTAAAAATAGAAAATTAATTAACGGGAAGAAATTTTGTGAATAGTGGATATATAACTAAAAAAAATGTAATAGAAAAATAAGTTATATTTTAACTTCCAAGGATAAGATATATGATTTAAATTGATCTCCACCGAAGTGACGTAAAATAAAAATCAGAGCACAAAATAGAAAATCGTTACCATTTGAGATCGAGCTATCGCTGGAAGTAACATTTATTATCCGTTGTATCAGGTGCTCGCTCTATTGCAAACGAAACAGAAGGAAGAAAACGAGATAGTATTCTCCGCGTTCTCAGGATCTTCTCTCCGAGGAAAATCGAACAAGTATCCGCAAGCCGCTAGTAAACAAAGTGAGGAAAAGTGACCGGTCGTTTCTTTTTGCGAGCGTGTTTCCAGTTTCGTTGGACACATGGTGTTGCAACATACGAGGAAGAAAGAAACAACTTTGCGAAATCGCTTCGCTGTTTCCTAGGGTGCATCTTGGCGACATCGTTGTTGAAAACTACGAGGTTTGGTTTATTACTTCATCTTCTCTAGATCGCAACAAAGAAATACAAACGACTTTGGTTTGTTACAAGCTGGTAATACCAATGAAACAGAACATGAAAAAGATATAACGATATGATGACGTAAAAGTAATCTTTTGGGAGATGATACGTGCTTCCGTGTGTTTGGTTACAGAATTTTTATTTCTCTAGAGAAAATATAAAAACTTGGCTAGAATTTCAAAGTTTTAAATGTTTACCGATTGAATTTATTTTTAATACAAAACAAAGTGATTGAATTGTTGAAATATATAATTTCATTTTTAGAAATATGTCTTTTAAAAAAGTATACTATAAAAGTAACTAGTTAATTTAAAATAACGTAAATTGAATTTTAAAGTTTTTATTAAAATATGTTAGAATCATGTACATACCCATATTTTAAATTTATTAATATTTAAATTTCTAACAATCTTAAATTTTAAAATTTCTTAATTAACGAAAAAAATCAACGTATAAAGTAACAATATAAGTTTCTAATTTAAAAAATCAATACTTCTATTAAGACTATGAAAGACTTCAAAATAATTGTTTAGAGATTATCTATATTTTTCGTTTTATTTTTATTATTTTATTTAATATTTTGCATTGTCCAACACAAAACAATATATTTTTTTTTAGTTAAATTTAAAAATGCAACAAATGTAAATGAAATTGGCAGGGCTTAGTAGATTAAAATCAATGAAAAAGATAAAAGCTTATGAACGCAAGTTAGATATACGTGCTAAAATATTGTTCAAAGATAAAGTTATGAGAAACAAATGTTTCGGCCAAAATTAAACTTTCATTACAGAATATCAAAATATTTTCACAAATTTTGAAAATTTTCTTTTAGTTCTTTTTTATATGCTAATGAGAAAATTTTCTTTGTCAAAAAGAAAATAACTGATATTGTCAAGATAAAAAATATCTGTTATCATTTCAAAGTATAAAATGTCAAAATGGTTAGGATAAAGTGACAGAATTCATAACTAATTATATATATATATATCCATTTAAGAAACATCAGTCTGAACAAGTTTTAATTATCATTCTGGATTCTGTCGCTTCATTTCAACTGTTCATTTTGACATAAGTACATTCTGAAGGGATGACAGATACCTTTTTATATCTTGACAATATTCGGCTATTTTACATATTTTACATAATTCTCTCTTCGACCAAAAAAATTTCATCATTCACATATAAATTAAGAAGGAACTTCTAAGTTTGTAAGAGAATTTTTGTTCTGCATTTTATCCTGAAGATAATCTGATTTTGGCCGAAATGTTTATCCTTCACAATTTTATTTTTAGACAATATATATTTTAGCACGTACATTTAGCTTGCACTTAAAAACTTCTTTATCTTTTTCAACAATAAATATAGATATAAATACATAGAAAGATAATATAATATTTTAATAAAAGCTTTGAAAATTGATTTACTTAATTTCTCGAAAGAAGCAAATTGAATAACAACATAAATCATTTGGCAAAATGTTTGTACTTTATATTATTGATAAGTTTGTATTATTCCTTTTATTTTCTGTTGAAATTGGGATTACTTAAAGCAGCAAAGTAAAACCTGTACTTTAAATAATTTGTTAAATAATTTTTAATGTTATGTAATATTATTAATTGATTATATTATTTGCAATAGATTTTTATATATACAGTTAACTTATTCTTTTCTCTTTTTTTTATTTTTTTACTTTTTCTGTTTTATATTGACACACATAATTGTACATTAAATTCCTAATTATATAAAGCATGATTAATAAAATAAGTTATTGATGTGAATTAATTTGCATCCATAAACTTTTTAAAGCTACAATTGATCAAATACGTCGGAAATGTATCGATATATCATACCACACGTAATGTGTCACTGCATCAAAGCAACGAATTTCGCACTTGAGAAAATCGTTTTGACAAGTGACGGGCGAATTTGCAAAGTCAAAACAAGAGCGAGGAACAGGAAATCAAACAGATAAATCGCAGTGGATCGGCTTCAGGCGAACCGTATGCGAAATGAAGCCAGTAATGGCTGTCAACTGCAAAATCTTGTTTTCGCGTACCTGGTTCAAGAGGATAAGAACAGCCGGGTTGAGAAACCGCTTGCTCGCTCTGATTTAAGACGGAAGTTCCGTCCTTTACCGTCACGTCATTGTTATCCTTGGAGTTTGCAGCTAGAGTGCGTCAGAAGTGCACGAAGCAGCTGAATGCTGAAATAAACGGATTGTAGAACTGTGATTAGAGCATTTATAACAGACTTAAGTAATAATACTAATAGTATTTTATAATAATAATAGTTCTAATAATGGAAGCTTAAATGTAAGCTCATACCTTCGTAGGAAAATATTTCCGGTATGTCTTGATCTCTCCTGAACTTTATACAAATAACTTTATTAGATGAAATTACAGAATCTCAGTAAACACCGACTATCAGTAACATTATATCAATATTACAATTTCCCACTTAACAATATTACATATTACAATATAATATTATTAGTGAGAAATTATAATGATTATGAATTATATTGATATAATATCATTACTTGATATTGGTTTGGATTACTACAGAATCGTCATAATAATTCTTATATACGTTTATAAAATTTTATATTAATTAAAAAATTTAAATTTTTTTAACACATATTTACATATAAGTGTTACACGTTATGTATATGTATACCTATTTAGAAGCTAGACGCTTGTTATAATTAACAGGTCCTTTTATTACATTTAAAATTATAATTCATGAACGAATGAGTGCAAATTAAGTTTCCCCCTCATCCATCTTAATATGTCGCAGAGAATAGCAGTACTTGAGTGCTACCGCGTCTCTTTGAGCTCGCGAAACATCTCGACGATTTAATCGCTGCTTCAACATTACTGTCTTTCCGTACATCCGCGATGCCGCTGATGCACCGCTGACGCACTTTGCTGAGTTTAACTCCGAACCGAGTCGTGACGACATAGAAACTTTTGACTTAACTCGGTCTAGGCGCTATTCGGTTGCCGTCGTTTGTCGGGGCATATCCGCGAAAACAGGATTTTCGCGCTAAGCGCAATTACGCGCCTCAACTTGTGAGAGTGCGACGGTGGTTTCCTCGGTACAAAGCCACTTTTATGCAATATCTAAATAAACACTTAAATTAAAAGTTCCCTTTCTTCCTATTCTTAGATTCTTCTTGTTATAGTGTATAATAATAAAATATATTCAAATTATTTATGTTTTCGAATTCGTTAATGATACACGAGTACGTTAAGATATGAAACCATTTTGTTATTACAAATTATAAATTGTTTAATGTTAAATGCTAAAAAAAGATATATATGTAAGACGTAATCATTGTAAAGCAAACAAAGATCTATAATGAGACAATGCAAACAATTATTTGCTTAAAATAATAAAAAACGAAAGCCAATTTCTTTTAGTCTTTTTATCATTCTATCGATTTATTCTACCTATTTGCTCTCAAATTGGAATGTTTTGTAGCATAATAAATAGAAATTACCGCGCCACGGTGATAATTACGTCTAGTGGAACGTTTACGTACACTTGAAGTGACGAATAAAGAGGCCACAATTCCATTCACGTACATTCCAAGTGCCAAGTTGCCCGTTTCTTCGTGAACTGTATTTCACGTTGGCCAAATTTACTTCTTCATTATATAGATAATTCCTAGTTGGACGCATTATTTTAAAGTTACAGTTACAGTTAAAGACTTTTAATTTTGTATGTAATAAGAAGATAGATATTAGAAAAAAGTTATTAAAGTAAAACCATATACCGTTTGGAATATATTTGTTATTTCATTCTGCAATAATATTCTACTTGCAATATTACACTGTGCAGTGTTAATATTACACTGTGTCAAACTTGAATGACATATTTTGTAGAAAGATAAATAATCTTTGAAATTTCTGAAAATATATCTCAATTTTTTATTATTAATGAGCAAACTTTTGTTTTCAGTAAGGAGAATCATTCAGAAAAAAAGAAGAATTGTTTTAGAGAAATACTCTTATTATTTTATCTTTTGCACATTTAGCGCTTGCTCAAGTATTATTAAAATATTTTAGTCCTTTTAATGAAACATATTATATACAAATTATACAGAGTGTTTAAGTTTTTGATAACTTTAAAAATTCAAAAGATTAATTATATTCCGATGGTAAATAGTAGTTTATTGATTCATAAACATTGAAGTTATTCAGATTTTATATGTTATTATTATACAGTTAAATTATGTTATAAATAATAATATGTAGAATAATAATATATTAGTAATGTATATGCAATGGTCAGAGTGTATATAAAGCAATTATAAAAATTAATAAATTAATAATATTAATTTAAATTCTTTTATATTGCTACCAGTTGTATTAATTAGCAAAAGTTAGAGTTATTTATATTTTGAGAAATGGTAGAACGGTGGAATCTTTTTGTAAAAACGCATAAAGCATTGCTGAGGTCATAAGACGATCAAGTAATAAGTTACCATTGTTTCGTTTACTAATTAGCATAAACCTGTAAAATCATTATTCTCAGAAGTTTTCAATATAACAATATATAACAATATATTTAGATTAAAACTTAAAAAAATAATTTAATTAACAGGTCTCTAAATAAAAAAAAGTAATTTTTTTAATGATTATTGTTCATAATTATTATTCTAAGTTCTAAACACTATTCGTTCATTTATAAAAGATTTTCTGCATTTATTAGTTCATACATTAGATACTATACAAGTTACAAATGTAATGATTTATTTACTTTTTATCTTTTTAATTTAATTTATTGTCATTTATTGTGTAAATGGTTAAACGGTAAACGCTCGCGTGTAATTAATACATTTGTATATTTAAAACCTAATGGACATAATTTAAAAAATTTTTCTAGGAATAATTCTATTTCTTACTAACAAAATACGATTAAATATCAACAATGGCCAACAATATCAAGTATTGTGGTTAAACAAACGGTACCCATTCGACACGCGTCAATATTTATTCGGCATTGTTTACTTATTGTTCCGTTTTCAAGCCACAAAAGTGCAATACTATATCGCCTCTACTCTTAAATTTGCTAACAATTGAAGTTGTTCATTTTGTTGTGAAACCATAGTACAAAACAATGTATATAAAAATAGCAGCAGTTATGCAAAATTGTGCAATTTTTATCAAGATGTAATAACACTGACAATATAACTTATATTATTAATTATATACTATTAATTATATTAATAAAACAAAATTTTCTGTAATATTCGACATTTTTATACTACGTAATATAAAAGAAAAATATTTGTTTGATCTTTCTTATTATATTCGAAAAAATTACCTGCAGTCTCGCGAATGACGTAACGATCTCGTCGTCATGAAGAACACAAAATAAGAATTTTAAGACGTGATCTTTCTTTTTTCCTTGTCTCTCTTTTTCCGATTATATCCTTTTCCGGTTTATTTCTAACTGTGGAAGGCGCTTCCTCAACACAATGCAATTTTATTTTGCTTACGTACACATATCTAAAGAGAAAATAGCGAGTTGAAGAAATGACAAATTGTCTACGTTCGCCTTTATTTAACGCTAATTAAGCGAGCGGAAGTCGGTATCCCAGAACCAATACATATTTCAAGCGTGCCGGCGGCGACCATTTAAATCCGCCTTTGCTGAGCGACCGGTGCAATAATTGTGATGCTCGAGGGATTTGACTTCGGTAAAGGGAAACCAGGGAAAGACATTCATAATTTCTGATGAGGCAATCAGGAGACATACATCTTCGAATGGGACACATATATATGTGAAATCATTCTCGATTGAAATACATAGAATCATTAACTCTTTAGCACTATTTTGTAAGAGCTGTGCTCGTATATCTTAATATAAAGTTTTTACTTTTTTTGTATAATTAATAAAAATTTAATTGAAATAATAAAAATTGTATTAATTTGTGTTTAATGTTAAAAAAATATTTATCAGTACAGTGACATAAACTAATATTCCTATAAACCGAGATATTTATTTTTATCTTTTAATAGTCATTAGTCAAAACTAAAATTTATATTACAATATTCTGTAACGAGATAATAAAAATAAGCGGCAAATATTATTATATTAAACATTACTTTACAAATATTTTTTTACAATTACAGATCTTTCTCTTGCATTTTTAAAGTTATTTACAGTTTTTTTGCAACTCTTGAATTTGCATGATATTTACTTAAACGAACGTAAAATCAACGAATCCCCGATCTTAATTTTATAATCAAATCGCTCATGCTATTACGTTTTATACCGACAGCTGCCGTGCGGGGATGCGTAATGGCGCTTAGCCGGAAATCCTGTTTTCGCGGATTCAAGTCGGCGAAGATGGCGTCGAAAGTCGGGCTGCCGGGCTGGCTGACTTAAGTCGAAAGTTCGCCGTCGGTAGCCCCGTCACTGTTTTCCTTGGTAGGAGTTTAACTCGGCGGAGTGCATCAGGAGTGCGTCGGTGCATAAGGAACGAGAGGAAACCCGGCGGGCGGTGGCGGCATTAACGCTGCATCCTCGCGCGCTAATCCGGCTGTTATCCTCCGGACTTAGACAAGGGACGACCGGCCCTCGAACCGTCTCTACTCGTCGCATCCCAAATACGTCCTTCTCTGCCATTTTGTCCAAACCCAACTCTTAATGAATGCCTGCTGATTAGTACATCCCCGATCTTGCAGGCAAAATCTTTGCAGTATTTAAAGAGGACGTATTTAAAGAGGGTAAATTACGGGGAGCGATTTGTGAGGTACCTTTGACGGCACTTTTAGATAGAGATAGTTGCAACGTGGAAAAGACTGTAAAAAAAAAAAATGTTATTTTCAATAGAAATTGATCTTTTTTACTGAAGAAGGTTAAATATGTTCAGTAAATATATAATTTTAAACAGTTTATAAATATTTTCCGAGTAAAATTATTTTGTTAATTATCGAAAATCTTTAGATATTGTTTGTCTAGACGGCTTTCATTAATTACACAGACGATTATTTACATCGAACAAATATCGAAAGAATTTTATTTTACTTTCTTCGTTTCTTTCGAGATTAAAAATGCTAAAATAAATATGTTTGCTCGAAAGAGATCGGCTGGGGAAGTTTCATAGCTTAATGTCTCTCCTCTCTCGCGAAGATCATCTCCGCTCGTGACGCAGGGAGAGGGCCGGCTGCTGTTTCCGCACGTTACGTGTCTTGACCATAGAAACGGTACAATGGCCTCCGCCAAACAACCGGTCGTAACTCGCGAGTAGATAAAAGATAACATCCTCCTCTTTCTCTTTCTTCTCGGGACTTCCTTTCTTCTGTAACTACTTCCTTACCTTGGTTCTCCTCCCATCTCTCTATCCCTGAAACGTGCTTAGAAAAGCGGTTCTGAGAAAACTGACAACGTCGTTGATTATTTCACCTAGCACGCATCTCAGTCGTCATTGCCGTTTCTATGTTTCCCTCGTTCGCCTATTCCAGCAGTGTAATCGTTTATAAACGAAATTTTTATTGAAAAAATTTACCAATAATAAAATTATTTTTCTATTAAGTTATGGAAAATTTACGATTATTAATTATAAGAACTGGAAAATATTTGAAAAAGCACTTATTCTAAAATAATTGTCTATTATCTATTATTTTACTGTTAAATTTACAAGATTATGCTTTTTCACAAAGAACTAATTATAATGAACCTTGTGAATGTATTGTAATATTAACTTATCGAAAATTAAAAGATTCAGAGTTTCTTCTATTGTACTTTTTTTCCGTATCAAATCTTTATTTTTCGTACAATCTAAGATGGAAAAAAGTCGACACCTAACAACCAAGGAATATTCTTTTTTACTTGAAGTTCGCCTTCGAGGGAGTCAGCGATGTATTAAGAGTATCTAGCGCGATGGCTTCAGGCTACGAGAACGAGACTCTCGCTGAAATTTTAAACTAGCACGACTTTGCGCCTCGTAAACTTTGCAGATCCCGGGAAATTCCGTCCCTTTGTGTCTGAGGAGAGCTGACGCTAAAATCCCGTACCGCCTTATTTCGAATCTAGATCTAATAATAATTCCTAATCGAGAACTGTCGCGTATCTATGTTTGCGTAAAAGTAACGCAGTGATTTTGTCTTTCGTATCAAGATATTAGATATAATTAGATATAATTGGATATAATTGACACTTGTATTTAAATAAATATTAATTTTTATTTATTTATCCTGCTTTTAATAAATAAAAATGAAAAAAGACACAACACAAATATATATACTTAAAATATTTTATATCTTTTCTATATGCAAATAAAGACTTTAATAATAATAAACTATAAAGTAGCATATTATCTTATATACAAATATAATTTCCTAATCAATAATGCAATGTTTTAATATCAATTAACAATTAAATTAATGAAAATAATTAAAT
This sequence comes from Pogonomyrmex barbatus, assembly GCF_055798465.1. Taxonomy (NCBI): domain Eukaryota; kingdom Metazoa; phylum Arthropoda; class Insecta; order Hymenoptera; family Formicidae; genus Pogonomyrmex; species Pogonomyrmex barbatus. Next base: position 3,117,210 of record NW_028297112.1, on the reverse strand, counting down.
ACTCTTTCTTTTTGCACGATATAATCATCTGCTTTCTGAAACTGTATAAAGTAATGCTGTGGTTGTCAATAAATTCTACATTTAGGAAACTCAGCGAATTAAATCTTAACCGAAATATTTGAATAACATGTTTATTTTATTCATAAATTTTATCGAAGTGACATATTTGCAATAGCGAGGAGGAAATCGTCGCGGGGGCTTATATCGGCGATATGTATATGCCTTAAAGCACGTTGCTCGATAGCCTGGAGCACATGAAAATGTGCGATGGAGAAAAATTCGAGGGCATTCCGCCGTACCGGTGGACTTTGTAAGTCAAACTGAATTCGTGCGCTTGCATTCTCCGCGCTTTATGCATCACGCGCGTTCCAAACGTACCGCGAAGAAGGCACTACGGAGAAGAAACACCGACGCGTGCAAAATATTCATAGCACTAGAAATTGCAATGGCTCTTCTTTTCCTTCGTTTCCATAGAATTACATTAATTGTTTTCGAATAGATAACGTGATTTTTTTATACTGGCTAATTTAACTGAAACTGAAGTTTTCGCAAAGTATTTGAGATAAATACTTTTTTCTTGTACAAGTATTCTGCACAATATATTTGGAAATGTTTAAAAAACACGAGAGAATTATTTTAAATGTTTATATGGAAGTGAAATACAAAATTAAAATATTACAATATAAAAATTTATAAAAAATAATAATTAAATGTAAATATCAATATTCTCACTAAAGTAAAGCGATCATGCAATAATTTAAATCATTGAACGGCTTATATACAGCTATTTATTTTTTATTATTTTCATGAATTGATAATAATGTTTCGATATTAATCTGAAGCAATACTTCTCATAAACAATTCCGATTCATGAGATGGCTGTAGTATGCCACGTAAAAGCAAGGAAGCACGTCGCACGTAGGTCTTTTACCCAGTTACCGGCAACCCCCGATAAACTTGCTCTGTCGTTTGCGGAAAACGACCATGATGAAAACTTGATTTCTTCAGCTCTGTCGCGTGCATCAATGACGCAGTTCGGTCTGGAAAAGTTGCGCAAAGAATTAGTGTCGTAAGAATAGATACCGCGAGACGCTTGATACATGGCGCGATTGGCAAAAATTCGTATCATAAAAATAGCGCAGCAGTAAGAATAATAAATACCATAACAGGCCGACTTTTATCGGGGTCGATCTGAAAGTTTGAACCCTGGCACGACGGGACTAAAATCGTCAGGTTTCATCAAACGCAAAACTTTAAGCAAGATTAAATTTTACATTATCGCTCTACCTGAGAATTATATGGAGGATAAAGGCGTACCGTCAGTGAGATAGGAACTTTATAAATCGGTCTGAGGTTTTCCTCAAAAGTAAAAGGAGAAGAGATCAGAATACGGTGAGATCGCGAAAAGTCTCGCGTAAAATTTTCTTCTTTGCAGAAATAGGAAACGACGGTTGATACATGATAGTGTAATTTTTTCATACTTCTTAGTATGCCATTAGTGCGTTAGTTTAATGAAATATCTCGTATGCATTATCTTATATAAATTTAGAGAGAAAATAATCTTTTATTTGAAAAGTAATGTTAGTTATCTGTAATCGTATATTATCTTATAATACATTATTCATTTATGAAAAGTATTACCTTTCATATACTTGTTATTAAGTAAAAAATTTTATTATCATCATTTTTTGTCAGTTATTTAAAAAGAGAATGATTATACGAGATTATAAATTAGAATACTAATAAACTGAAAATAAAAGTTGAAAATTTTTTCTCATACTTTGTAAAGTATTTGCACAGGGAATAACTGTAAGACTTCACTGTAATATTTGATGATACTATATAACTTGGGGAATAAATCAGTTTTCCGGCCGTACGTACAATCGGAAACTTCTTATTCCCAGTTGAAAGTAATTCAGATTAATTAGAAAGTTTCTAACTTGTTCAAAAACAAATATAAGTAATCAAAACATAGATAAATGAAAACACATACAAAAACAATAAATATAAATTAAATTTAAAACATTATCTCAATTATTTCTTTTTAAATATTAATTTGAAGATGCAAAAATGCAAAAAATCATGTTTAATAAAGATTTTAATAAGCATTATCTATTGCAAGAAAAATCGATAGTTTTTATTTGAAAATTACTAAATATTCTATGCCAAGAAATTTTTGACAGGTTTTTAAATTATTATATATTTATTTGATATATATTTATAATAAAAAAATGTTGACATTTATTATAATATATATAAACAAAAATATATAAATATATAAAATTAAATTAGATTTAGATAAATTCCAATTTTTAATTAATTTAACAAAATTTATATATATATATATATATATGTAAATTAAAATTATTTTATTTCTACTATAATATAAATTTAAAAAAATAAAATATCTCATGTTCTATATAAAATTTGGTAAATAACTTTTTAAAATAATATATTTTACATAATTTGGTAAGTATAATATATAATTTTGTAGGTAATTTTGTAAATAAAGAATTAATTATTACAACTTAACTAGCTTATTTTTTACTCAAGAGATATATGTTCGTAAATAGCGACTTTGCTTATAAATAGCAAAGCAGTCTTGTAAAAAAAAAGTATCTTTTTTGCTGGAACGAAAATTCCTTGCAAATTCCTTGCGTGCCCTTACAGTGGCACGCGTTTCGTACGATAAAACTCTCATAGCGAACGATACACGATGAACTGCGGCAGATTCGCGAGTATGCTTCTCGCGAACATGCCGACCAGGAGGTTTTCCCATCGTGCGAATTTATGCGACAAACGGGTTTTCTCGCACCTCTCCGCTGGGAACTCGACTTGCATTATGCACCGCGACATAAAGCCATAAGAAGGTAAGGACGATCACAAAGAGAAAGAAGAGAGGAGAGGAGAGAGAGAGAGAGAGAAAGAGAGAGAGAGAGAGAGAGAGAGAGAGAGAAGTAGAGAGAGAGAATAGGGAATATACTCCCACGTTAATATTTAGGGAATTGCAAATTCATAGTTGATGCGATAATGCAACTGCATCAGTAGCCGATGTAAAAAATTGTCTTATTATGGTAATTTTTAATTATGATACATCTTATCAATATTTTATAAATAATTTATATATATATATATATATGCATTTTAAAAATTTGTTCATATACAATGTGACATTCAAATAAATTTTTTTCTTTTTCTAAATATTTTTCTGTTATCTGTTAAAAATTTTATTATATTGTTATCAAAAGATATATGCCTTCTTTTAAATTAAAAAAGTTTGGACCAAAAGAGTTAAGAAAATGGTGAGCGTTGAATGGCCCTGTGTGTATGCGTTGCATCCATCGTACTGCATTTCCGATATGATCAAGAAAGCTCGAGGAGGCGCGATATGAATTCGTATGAATACATCTGTGGTGAAATCGCGAGCGAACAGTATGAATGAATGGGGAATTCCGCTCCATAGAAATTCAACGTGCGTGCATGCGCTCGCTTTATGCGCGATCGATCTCGAACGTAGATCGAGAGCAACGAGACGAGCGACATAAAGCGAGTAGCATAAGCGGAAAGCAGAAGTGAACGAACCCATAAACGAAGATGAGTAAACTAGTAACATAAAAAATAATAAAAAAAGGGAATATTCTTATTACACATGTTACAACAAAATGTTACACTTATGTATCGTGCATCAAGTTTATTTAAAATTATTTATAATTTTTATACAAGCTTCTTTTTTTCTCAGCATATAAGAAAAATGAAAATCTAACGTCTCACTAATTCGAATCGAGCATTCGAAGACATATAAAATTCGGTCGACGTTTACAACAATCGTGCGACGATAAGATATTTCCAATGAAATACAGAATTTATTTTTATGATAAGAATCAAATAGATTCTTCACTTTGAGAATTAATTTTACATTTTTTAAAATGTAAATGATATGAAGTCAATGTGAATAAAACACATTTGAACTTTTCTTTCATTCATTCATTCATTCATTATATATATTTTCTATAACATCAGATTTCCTTGGATTACATTTTATTCTTATTACCAATATTTTCAAAGAATTTATTGCCAATATTTTAAATCTCGCATATAAATTGTAATTATCTGTGCTTTAATTATACAATTTTAAAGTTCTGAAAATTGTCAATCAGTTGGGTTATGATGTGACAATAATTTGACACGAAATAGAATTATAAAGGTATCTTTTTATAGTATTGTTCGATATTGTTGATTTTACGCTCGTTGAATAATGTGTAATATATTCGCAATATTGTCAGGAATTTGTGATGGAAAATTAAATTTAGAAGTTGAACGATTGGAATGCGGGATTGTAATAATACGATTGTACACTATCTCTCTTGTCGATATTACGTTATTAATAATAAAAAAATAAAATCAGAAAATGAATGATATATTGCAAAAATATAGTATAATATAGGTATAATGAAAAAGAATATTGGTTGATTAATTAAATCAAACAGCGATAATTCAATATGCATTATAGATACATGTATATAATGAAACACTCTCTCACAATTGGACTGATATTGATAAAAGATCTCATTCAAAAATTAGCGAAAATGTCAAAATGGATTGAATAATGATTTGCATGTTGCAATATGTACTTATATTTATTAAACTAGAGAAAAAAATATCTTATCTTTAAATATTTAATATATGACATAATTTCACATACGACAGACACAATTTCTTACGAGAAGCAGATTTGTGATAAATAGCAAATATATTATTTTAGATAATATATATGTATATCAAGTATTACATCATGCATCGAAAACCTGTCGTTCTGATTAAGTTACTATTGTATCGCGATAAATCGAATTTTTCATTACAATCGGTGCAGTCAAGTTTGATTGCTTTTGACGCTTTTAGACAATACAAAATCAGATTTTGATTGTTCAATTGGGATTAAAAGAAACAAATTTCATTATGTAAAAATACTTAAAAAATTGAAAATTTCTAGACAACAGGAAGAAGTATGAAGCAAAACAATTTTATCTTTCTTTATATTCCAAATTTTGAATAATAAATTAAAACAATCTTTTTCGATATATTCCTTTATCATATATATTTTTTTCCTTTATGCTTTCCTTTTATTCTTTAAGATAAAATTTTAAACTTGTTCTTTTACTCTCAGGATTAAAGGATTATAAATAACGGAAATATTTCTCTCGTTGGAAAAAGTATCAATATTCTGTCAACATCAAAGTACTATATTTCGCGCGAGAGATCGGTTCAGCCATCGAATGCAGCGGTATATTATTTGTCTGCGGCGGGTTTTGTCCAAAATTTCCAACGCGATGCCGAAACCATACAATAAAAATTGATCGCTCTAATTGCCGTGCGGAAGCAAATTTTAACGAGACCTTATTGGCAGCGTTATCAGCTGCGTGGTAGTAGCGTTGAGCGAATTAAAGGCGGTATTTTGCGGCCACCGGTAATCGTGTGCAGCGGACAAACGGCAATCGCGCGATGAATTAATTGCGTGACTTTCATCGCGGCGATGCTTAATGACGAATAAACGCGAACTGAATACTGTGAGAAATTAATGCCGTTGTGTACAATCATATTACAAAATATATAGTATACATAAATCAAATCATAATAAGCGGGTTGGATGATGAATCCTAGGTACAATTTATTTAATCAATAGATAATACTTATAAAAACACAGATATAAAATAAAAATTTACATTATTTATCGTATACGATATGATTGTAAAACTTTATAAAAACACTATAAAAATTGATTTATTTTAATTTTTACGTCATGAATTTGATTTTCGTCATAGTTATCATAGTTATTTATTATTATCTCTAGTACATAAATGCTTTTTTGTAATTTAAATTTGAACCAATAAATATTATCTATTAATTTCTTTAAGAATAGTCAAAAATATAAAGTTGAAGAAAGTATGATTTTTTATCATTATTAAATATACATGAAAACATTATAATCAGAATAATAGAAAGTTTATTTATCGCGCAACAAAGTTTGTCAGTTACCAAAATAAACTGAACATGAAAATGACAGTAATGTATTTGTCTGGCTGAAGCCGGGTACGTTTTTTGGGTTTCCATTTGAAAGCAGCTCGACCTTTTCCAGCTCTTTCCCTTTCGTTCTTTGTGCGCGGACGTTTCTTCCGGATGCTTTCAACTTCGTTTACTCGTTCCAGATCTTATCCGTATCCCGAATAAAAGCGATTCTACATCTTTATTTTTTTATTCACGCAAACAATTTTTCTTATTCTTTAATAAAGATGTTATTTTATATTTAAAATAAATTTAAAAAATTTATAAGCAATTTATAAGTGTATATTTTTAAAATATGACATTTAAATTATATATGAAACATGTGACAAAAATATCAAAAATAAAATTGTTGTTGTCAAAGTTAATATAATAATACAATAAGAATTAAAATTATATTTCGGAAAGAATGATAAAGGAATATAGAATAACATATGGTTATCATATGTTAAATAAATACAATCGACTGTTATTTAATTTATTGATTAATTAATTTATTAATCATTTAATTGTAATCTGATGTTAATGGGGGTAAAAGGTTAAATAATAAAACATACTTTTTATTTTAAGTGCATATAAAATATTTGGAAATATAAATTTAATTAGCACTTTTAAAATTACTACAAAATATACGAATTTAATATTTAATTTCTTATTCAACATTATTATGTACACATTTTCTTCGTATTTTTTACGTACTTATGTTGCAAGATTTTTAATATTTTGTATATTTGTATATATATTTTGTATATTTTGCATATTGTGAGATATTTTAAATCAACACATAAATAAAGAATCATTTGCTTATTTATTAATTTACGAATTTATTAATTATGGCCAACAAAAAAAAGTTTTATTTAATATTTATCAATATTTATATACATATGTGATAACCAGAAGAATGAATTTGTGCACGAAAGAGTTAATTTATGCAAATGCTACGTGAACTTTCCGCCTAGCGTGTTAATTAAGATTGAGTGATCGTCGTAGCGTGTTAATTGTTTCGTAGCGTAAAGTGTTTCGCGGAGAGTATACCTGGTTGTTTGCGATGTTCTGTTCGTGGGCAGTAAATGCTGACATTAAAAACGCTGTTTATACAGATTACGTTAAAAGTTCCTGCCTGTATTTTAGTATTATTTTTATATTAATTTTATCTTTTATTTAAAGATATCTTAAATATATGTAAATGAAAACTTTAGTATTTACTTATGAGTTCCTGTTTATGCTAATATATTTAGCATTTAATTTTGAGAGATCTCTTTAATAAATCAATATTTGCAAAAATAATAATTATGTACAAGTTATAAATCTTCAATATTTACAATAAATTTATATGGATATTAATTTTATATCATTCAAATTTCATTAATCTTATAATAATCTCGATGTTTAATTAATAACACGTTATGAACTCACCATGTATTTAACATAAAACCATATCATATTTTAATTTTACGTATCTTTTCTTTTGGCAATATTATATCTAAAAATATTAGAGCATATAAAATGAAATATATATTGTCCAGATCAAAATCGCATTAAATAAAACAGTCATAGTCTCACGAAATAATAATGGCTACGTTCCGACCAATGCTCTCAGAATCATTTCATTTTTATTATCCACCAAGTATTAAAGATGAACAAACATGATCGTAAGCGTTGGGAACGTTAAGTGGAATGGCAGTCTCGCAGTAACACACGGGGGTTATTTACATTTTGAATCTGTTTTGTTTTCATCCTGCCGGGCGCGAATCTTTGTTTTGGAAAGCGCGCCTGACTCACGTAGTGAGTCGCGCGCAGTATTTCGCGCTATTCGCGTAGTACTTCGCGATAACTACGGAACACGTTGCTGATCGCTCACGGGACTTTTCACTTGCGATCGGTTCCGGGTGAGCACCGGGTGCGCCCCGAGTGAAGGGACATATGCGCGAGTATTCGCGGACGCGATTAAGGCCCTGCGACAATGGAGGGCGCAGAAGTAAGTATTAAATTTTGGAAATAAAAAGGAACAGGCGCTATCTCGAGTATAAGATATAGTTATGTCTTGTCTATTCACTCGGATCTATTTTGCATTACGTTTAAGCTCTGTTCTTAATTTTTATTTACAAAATTTAATATCTAGTCTTGTTTCCTATTTCTCTTTCCTCCATCGCGCACGATCTAATAGTTGCAAATATTCATAATCATTTTCGCTTTTTTTTTTTTTTTTGAGTGCGCTGAAGACGCAATAAGCAGCAGCGTGGAGTTTGCATCGAAATTTCTCGCGCGCTTTTTGTATTTCGCTCATGTATTCCATATCGATTTTTTTATGATATCGGAAGTACCGGAAATATTAGATCACGGATAATTTAATTAATTAACGGATGTGAGTATAATTAAATTTGTGGCCTGCTGATTGATTCTTATTCGAGAGGATGTCTGACGATGGGTAACGAGTAACCGATGGAGGAACAACGGCAGCTCGGTGAGTGAATCCTATTATCAAATGACGATGAATTAAATATTGTTACGGAAACAGAGGCATTTGTTTATTGCAGGACTTTTTGATTTTTTTATGTTATATAGCTAGAATGAACTATTTAATTTCTTTATTAAGACAGTATGTTTTCAGTCGCAATTCTGTCTACTAATGTCAATTGATTATATTTAATACACATTGTTACAAAAAGAAGTAATAATATTAATTAAACAAGGCACAATAATTAACAACAATTAAATATATGTAGCAATCATGAATCATACACTCATGCTTATCATGTTCGGACGTGGTTATATTACGAATTACATTCGCGTTTTTCAATTTTGCTTTATTAAAGTTTTGATTGAAATGAACACAGTGAAATAGAAAACGCGTATCTTTTGTTTTGTTACAACGAGATATTAACTTTGTAGTTGAAATATTTATAAACGTTATCGTCGTTTAACTTCAAATATTGAATCTGTAGGATTCTTACCACATTTTTGTTATTTTAGTGAAATTATATTTTTTTAAATAATACAACTTGATTTTATGCACAATAATGTTAAAAAAATATTAATAATGATGAAAACAGAAAGTACGGAACAGTTATTTTTATTTTTTATTTTTTTTAGTTAACATTTAAAAATAAATCTCTTGGATTTTACATCACTACTGTGCAATGTCTAAATTTAAGATAAAAGGACATTGATAAAAATACTACAAAACGAAAACGACCGCGCATATCGCTCGAGGAATAAAAGCTGATCACGCGTTTGACATTACGATACGCAATTCTGTTGTTTACTGTTCGTATCACCTTTTACAACTGTTTAATTAAAAAAACAAAGAATCTTTTGATACTCTTTACTCGTATTCCTCAACGTATTTATCTGCAGGAGTAAAAGCGAAAGCACTTGCCTCGTACGATTCATTATATCCGTGTGATTAATTGCTCAGTTTATTCGCGCGTATCTTCAATGCGCATCATAATTCAATGTGATGTGTCCGTTACGTAGCATTGATTGTTGGCCAAAATTTGTTACGTAGCAAATTAATTCGTCGTTATTAATTGCCTCAGACAGTGATAATTAGACGAATATTTTCAATTAAGATCAATATTGTATTTATGCAACTTTTTCTTCTGTGATATTAAATTGAAGCGATGTACTATCGATAAATTGTACTATTGATAAATTTTGATTTGAAGAGTTTTGAGAAACAGGGAGAAGGAGAGAGAGACATAAATTAATTTTTATTTAATACTGAAAAATGCATCTATTCGACTGAGAAAAATCGAAAGACTTTTCTACTTGTCGCAATAATAAAATATAATTTATTTTTATTATTGCCGTAATACAATTTAGAAACTTTGCAAAAGAAGCTTCTGTCGATGACAGCGTTCATCCTTCGCGGCAGATTTTCAACATCTCACTTATTAATTTTGCTTCCAAGTTCTTAATTATAAAATAACTTTATAATCGGATAATTCCTCAGTGAGGAATTTCATGCTCACGATAACCCATCCATTCATACTTTTTATTGCGATATTAAAAAGCATTTACGAACGAATAATTATCTAAGAATGATCGCTTATCGTATTCTGTTTTTGATCATTGACGTAAACGTAAATTAACAAAAATTCCAATTTACGGATAGGCACCGTGCATTCTTTTGCTTTTCGTTTTGCAGCACTTTAAAGATCTGAGAACTATTCGAAATCACTCAGCTATGACGCGAACCTCGAGAGATGTGAACGCCATAAAATCGGCGTTAATTAACGGCGGAGGTTTAATTAAACTACCTGCAGACTGCCGTTTTACAAAGCCGTACCTTGATACGATTCGATAATTTCCGTTGGGACACAGGGCTCGGTCGAATAGGATCGCATTGACTTTCTCGAAGCAATCAAATATACTTTGATTGCTTTCGTATTTCATACGATGATATAATTAACTAAAACAGCGAATTCATGATTGCAGACGTCAATATCGAAGCTCTTTCTGCAACGATTGACGATACAAAAAATGTTTTACCACTACCCACTTGTAACATATCGATTTATATGTAGAATTATTATTATTTTTAAGCAACTTTACTTGAAAATTACCTCGTTTAATATTTATATTAAAGAAGTTATATCAAATAAAGATTTAAATTTTTAATAATCATAATTTGATTATTAAAGTTAAAAAGATTTACTTAGTAACACCAGTAAAATTATATCTCGCAATTAGCGCATTTCTAATGTAAACAGTTTATTATATATTTTTTTAGTATATAAATATGTTACAAAAGAAAACACTAAAGATATAAGTAAAATAGATGATTTGATAAATCTTTTTCTCCGTGAAATTGAAACGGCATAATCTGTTCTCTTAAAAAAACCACTTAAAAACTTTTAAAAAATTAATAACGTTGCGTTTGCATTTGCAATTATATCGATAATTACAGCGCGGAAATTCCAGCGTGTGTCGTTATTTCGCAAAAATTCAAACGCGCGTGGCAATCTCTAAATTCCGTTTCCTCCACGTTTCCGGCTAATTAACGTCGCTTGGCGAGTTATTGGAATGCCATATCCTCGAACGTGTGAACGGACACATACTGCGCATTCGCATGTTTCGCGCCTGTGCCAGAACTGCATGAACTGAAACAGATCAGTTCAATCGAGATGTCAATATAGGAAGTTATTCTCGGATTATAGCCAAGAACATTTCAATTTACATTTGAAGAAACAATCAATATATATTATCGGTCATTGATAAACATCCGCTGAAGAGTATATTAATTTTTATGCTCATTTAAAGTGGCATAATTATTTTTTTTATTTATGGACGGAATGATGCAAATCATTCCTTTTATTATCGATTGCATCTATGTACTCATTCGTTGATTGATTTTATTATCTTTTTTATTGTTTTTAACTATTTTATTTTATATGATGTAGTAAAATTTTATTTTAAATACTTTTAAGTACAACTTACCTATTTTTAAGTATATATAAAAATATGAATCTTTATTGATTTTGAAATGTGTAGAATAAACGTAAATATAAAAAACAAGTAAGAAGGTATCATATCATCAATCATATAAAGATAAATATCGTCGTCCTCTCGATTAACTGACTGCTCCGTACGTCATGGCAGAAATATTTGTCGGGCGTTATTTACACACACGACGTTCGACGTCGAAACGTGTGACTCGTTCTTTGAGATGGGACATTTTCGCGAGCAATAGCGTAGAGTGGCTCACATTGGAAGCATTGACCCGTTACGTAGTGTCCCACGGATCATTATAACTCGAGAGATACCGGTATATAATGTCTTTCCGTCCACACACATATGTGCTCTGCTTCCCATGCTCTTTTCTGCAAGTAGGTCGAAGAGTATCGATTGTGCATGCACACATTTGTACGCGTTATACGTGGATATACGGGGATTTGGTGGTGCGCGCGTGGATGTAGGATAGTGTGCATGTGTCGAGAATTGGACATGGACCGCGTTCATATCTCGAAATTCAATTTCGAGTGATACACATCGGTACACGCGCACAATTTATATATCCTCGCGAGATAGAAGAACCGCGCTCTTCGAATTATACAGAGTGATTCGTTTTATCTTTCAGGACGGATGGTCTAAAATAAGTACGTAGATGAAGCGGAGAGGAGAAATTGTTGGAAATTCCAATCGGTTTTCTAGTTCACGATTTGATGATCAAGAATAAGCTTTAACCAGAAATAGAGAAATAGTGAATGCGACTTTTATTAATTTCTCTCTTTCTTTGACTTTTTGCTGCGATTGAATTACAAGTATCGTGTTAATAGCGTAAAGATTAACTTACCACCTCGAATTATATAAAATTTATATAGCTATAGTGTATATCGTAAAGTACCTCTGATTACAGATAAACCGTGAAAACAGGAGACAATTGTAGGTTGAGTCTCGATTCTCTTTAAATTGATTCCGACATTGCCGTGCAAAAAGCAGAAGCAGATCGGTTTTGCCGCGGGGTTATCTCTCTTCCCCGTCGTCTTCATGTCTCAACGCGTTTCTTCCTTCCCGCCGTTTTATATAGACAAATTAATTTTCCGTCGGAACGCGCAGCATCGTCGTCGTCGGCAGTTTTTGTTGCCAGTCGTGATTTAAGAGAAGCCGGCGATATGTCTCTAGTTTTATGAAATTTTTGGATCTTGTTAGTGGGCGCAAATGATTCATGACTTGATAAGAGTCTAATAACTTACGAAGTAGATTCCATAAGTTAAACTTACTTCAATTCCAATCTTCTTAAATACGTGATTTGAGTTATTAATTGTCTAATTATATTAAAATTTATATTAAAATAAAGCAAAATAATAATCCACATTAAATTATCATAAATAAAGAAAACGAAGAAAATAATGTGATTACATTGCTATTGTTTTTAATAAATGATTTGAGAAAAATATCATTAAACTTAGTCGCTAAATTTAAGAGAAAGAGAATACAGTTATAAATAGTAAGTTATAAGAATATAGTTATTTTAAATCACGATTTAAATAACGATTTCTGAATTAATAAAAACAATTGAAATTAAAAATAGTAGGATAAAAATTACTTTATTAATTAAATCTCTTATTAGGCAAAGAAATTTATAAAAATTATGTTAATAACAATTATGTACACAATAAAAATGATTAAATTAATACATCTATCTTTAATGACAAGTTGTCCTCAGCTTTATTATACCAAAATATTATGAACAAAATTTTTCACCGCATTGTCTGACTGTAATTTCCGATTATGGATTGGCCCATTTTGCATCAGTACAAAAACAGTCGCATCAGTCGAAGGAGATTGCCGGCTCCATTGTGCCGTCGACAATAGGATACGGCAAACTCCATTTCTTCCATCTTGCTTGCTTTTTCCTGCCTCTTTTCTTTCCTCGGTCTTTTTCTTTTCCACTCCACTCGTCGCGGCGCCTTTGTAACTCGCGAAAAAGTTACGTCGCTCTCTCCTAATTGAAACTGCAATCAGTCTATGCAAATAGTCCCCTGAAGGTGCATCCTTCCGTGCAAAGGGCGTGAACAGGAAAGTCGGGAAGCTGGCCAAGGCGCCCTTGTTAAACTTTAAACTTCACGTGCTATTCCATTAGGATGATTGCATACCGAGCACATTGATATAAATAGCTCTTAGTTATGTTATAAAGAGAAGATTAAAAAACTACAGTAGTCATTTAAAGCAATAATATCTTATATGTTGCCTTTGACTTTTCATTTTTTCGGTTCTATATTTTATATCTTTAAAAAGTGGAATTTTTTAGAATTTTTTCAAAATAATATAAATAATTCGTGTTAATAAAATTGATGAAAATATAGAAATTTGTTATCTTCATTTCTAGTTACATTATTGAAATAATAATGCAATGTAATTATTTGAATACTTGAGAAAAAATATATAAATGTATTGTGTATGTAACAAGCAGGGAAATATTCAAAAAATTAATTTTTGTTTGAAAATGCTAAGCTTATTTGTAAAATATATAAAGAAATGAGATTATTGCGTTGTAAGAATCTTATATTCTTCGTTCGACATTTATATGTTTGTAATCCGGATATTTCGGCTTAATTAATAATTAAACCTAAAGTTGTTAGAACAGTTATAAAGATACTCTTATTATTTCTTATTTCCTTATATTTTTCAATGTCGAATGCTTTTGAATTTTCTTATAAAAATTTTATATTTTTTTTCAATCTGACTTGTACTCTGAAAGTATTCTGTGTGAGTATATATCGTGAGTTAAAGATGCGAGTCAACGTTTAAAACGAGCGAAAACTCGGCTTCGATCTTTTCTGCCTCGACCGCGACGTGCAATCGAGGTCGCCCTTCAACCAACGACAGTAATCGAGTCTCCATCGGGGTGCACTAATCACCGGACTTCGATTGCGATTCGTCGTTATCCTGAACGATTTGTCCGTGCGATTGCGAGTGGCGCGCGCGATCGTAGCCACCTGTTGCTTTCGCAGCATGCGAGGAAGAAAGTGCGATAATTATTATGGCGAATACGCCAACCCTCTCTCGTTTTCCTCCCTTTCTTTTCATCCCGTCGCTACGAACAACCCTCCGTTATGTGTATATATGTTCGTCTATCCTTTTCATATACTCTATCCTTTCCATTTTCCTCGACTTCCGCCCTTTTCTTGTTGCAGTTACTTCTACTTACGTTATTATTTCTTTCATCTGCTCGTCACGGTACTGTGATGAGAATAAAAGACGAACAAATGTTTTGAAAAATTCATGTTGAAAAGTACAAGATTTTTGTGAAGATGCAGACAAAGGATAACAGTATATAAGCACGTCTGATTGTCGATGGGAGTTTCAAAAGGGGCGTTTTTAGCATTTTTGCACCTCTCCATTTTTACACCATTCCTCAGATTTATTATTATAATATTATAATTATAAGCAGCAAAAACTTAATTACAACTAATTTTAATAAAAATATTTAGTTTAATCATTATTATAAAGATTTTATTAAACATATTTTATATGTAATATTTAAATTTTAATATAATCTGCAAATTTAATATAATCATTCTTACTTGCAAATAAATCAGTAAACAATTTTTTCCTGGATTTATGTTAAAATATTTTATTCATAAAGTCAAATAAATTGTAATAAAAATTTATTAAAGATGTTGATAATTTATTACTAGTTATTTGATATTACTATCAATTTATGTATATTACATATTGCAAATGGCTATATTAACGTTATCTACATCAAGCTTTTTTCTAATTAAAGGACCACGAATTTTTGATGGAACAGAATATGTTTAGCTTTAAAATATAACATGAGATATAAAATTTATCATCTACACATATTATTTAGCTTGAAATATTTTCGATAAAATTATAATAAGATGATATGTGATATGCCTTATTATATATAAAATTGTAAAACTTTGCAACTTACATAGTGACAGTAGTTACAGAGAAAGAAAGTTACATGAAACTTGTGCGAATTTTTATTTTTCACTTGTTTCTATTTTCTCTTTCACAATTATTGTATGATGTTTTTCGTAAAATTATTAAGTATCAATCGAGAAACGTGCATTATCATTGTCGCGGATAGTTCTATTTTGAGTGACAATCAATACAATAGTGATACACGCTTACCTTCTAACACTATATCAAACGGAGAACGCGATTGTGCGTCTGACGTCTTATCATCGGCGTACGATGCCCATTGAAATGTTCCTTAATCGATAGGCATTTCTCCGAACATTGGGTATTGTTGTATTGATTTGAAATGCTTCGACTTGGCATTATAAAGCCGAAACAATGTGCCGCTTGCACAAATGCACTTCCCCCTTACATACAAAATTGGAAATGTAGTTGCGCTTGTGATTGGAGCGAATTGTTATCAAACGTCTTTCCCGAAAGCAATGTACGTGTGATTTAACTGACTATGCTATGCGATACAAAAGTGAATGTATGACTGAAATAATAATCATCAAAAATGTAGAAAGAACATTTTTGTATCTAAAACTAAAAAGTTGTGAAATCAATAAATTGTACATTTGTATTTGCAGAAATGAAATGGAAGGAAAAAAATAGTATATAAAAATAATACAAGTAACGTTTGATAAATTTTTCATTTTTATTAATTCATTTTTGTGTGTATTTTTTATTTACTTATATTTTCTATTGTTTTTATATTTCAAAAAAATATAAAAAATTATCTAGAAAAAAATAACCTGTAAGAATTTGTTTTCTTACGATAAATGAAGTATACATGGAAAAAGAATAATCTAAATGACAAAGCAACTCTTTTGGCAACAAATTTATTTTGCGATATATCTTAATACTCATAGTTCTTATTATTTGATATTTAATCCGAAATAGCTAAACGCGATATTGCACCAATGGAAAGCGCGATACCGCGCGGCATTAAATGTTGCGCGTTTAATCTTCACTCGTTCAAGCTGAGAGAGGCTAACACGAGAGAGCAGCGTAATGAAACAGACGGAAATAAAAAGGATGTTACCGTCAAGATCTGAAAATAATCCGGAAAATGGGGAGGAGTTGGAGGATGCGCGAGAGGGTGAAGAGAGTAGGATACGGTTTCTCCCTTTCGCGCAATTAAAATTTCCATTTCTCTCTTCCGTGGTCGGCTTTGTTTTCCTTCTATCTATTCGGGATCGCGGCATCAAAGGTACCTTGTGCCGCGGTAATAATAACAGCCCCCTCAAAAAGCGTTTTCATTGTAACGAGTCACAGGATTTAAACCGTTCTCTCCGTTAATTGGCCTGTCGCTGCGCCCAGTTGCATCCGGTTTCCATAGTACTTCGAATAATAAAACGCGATTCCGCGGGTGCCCGGTCCTTCTCAGATACTTGCCATTAGCTGTTTGACATTTAATCTCGAGAAATACTGAAATAAGATGAAAGAAATGCGATTAATTAATCATGGTGCATCGTCGCGCCATTGCATTTTGTTGTACACTGCATGTTACTTATCGATCTATCATGATAATTTAATCAAATAACGTGACGAGGTCATAACTTCTACATTTGACAATTTTATTTATTAATGCAAAAACGTTTTGAACCCCAAATTTTTTTGCTTTCTAAAGTTGTACAGATATGTTATTGTACAGATATTGTTTAACGAAGTTTTATTTATAAAAATTTATATTTTATGTGAAGCTCAAATTAGACATAAGTTGCTTATTTAATTAATCTATAATAGATCTATAAGTAGGTTGCAATATTTGTATTCTTTATATAAAAGTTGTATACTTAAATATTTAAAAATTAAATGGTCAGGAATATTTTATTAATAAAATATAGATGTTATGCTTAAAATTAGTAGAAACTAAAAAATTTCTTGGTTAATAAGATATTTTTTATTAATCAAGAAATTTTTTAGTTTCTACTAGTTTTAAGTATAAAATTTATAATACAAATGTTTGATAAAACACTTTGTTCCGAACCGTTGTAATGCCGGTCGCAGCGAGAGTAAATCTAGCTACGTTATCTAGTAGCACAGGACAAAAGGACAAAGGGCCCGAATTCGCTAAGGGTACATAGATAGACTCAGTGGCAAGCCAATTAAGCTGGAAAATCTCTTTCTACTGTTCTAATCTATTCAAGTTCACGAAATAGTAGATGATAGCAAATCGTTTGTCTTACTATTTTACTCGACACTGTAATTAAATACGCCGAATATATTTAATACGTCAGAAATTCACAAATTAAACGTTATCAAACGTTATCTCGTAAAATTTCTCTTTTTACTTACTAAATTGACAAGCTATTGGAAATTAAGTGACAACATTATTGGTAAAGAGAAATTTTACAAGATAATACATCTATTTTTCATTAAATCTATACTGCTGGATTTATTTTCGCCTTTTATCTTTCGCATATTTCTGTTTGTCCGCTCATTCGAAAATTTGAGCGTTTGTGCGTAAGCTGCGATTAACATGCATCAGTGAATCAAATCCAGTGCTCAGTCGCATTTACGAAATGAATAAACACTCATGGTTGACAATTTTCCGCCTAGCCACGCACTGTTTGTTTCCGATCGATCATTTGTCAACCAGGTCTTTTTACTGATTAAAGGTCTTGACTGATCGAAGAGCAATATCCTTTGCTAATTTCAATGTTACGTTACAACGTTATTTTATTGCCACATAAATATAAGTTAGTTATGTTTAATAATTGAAATCTATAGAACGAATATATCTATTATAAAATTAAAAGTTATTCTTCTATAAATAATCAAGATTTCGTTATAAATAAAATATATAAGTGCAATAACAATTAAATAATTACAATAATATATAAAATGCAATAAAAAATTCAGTACTGATATGATTAATGATAATTCATGTTATAAATGAGTAAGTTTATGCAATTATTAAAATTAAAAATGCAATAAAAGAATGAAAGTTGAAAAATATAATATTAATAATAATATGAAATATAAGATTAAAATTAATAATAATGTAATGCAATATTATATGGTAATTTAAAGAAATTAATGAAATATATAAAGATATATAAACGCAAATTTGTTAGATTAAGTTGGAAGTTTGGAAGTTAAGCTATCACAACAATTCGGCGTACACGCATCATAGGCTGTATTTCCTCGTGACATGAGTACGAGGACGTCGCATCGCTTGGCGTCGATTACACCGGCCTATCTCGCTCTCGGATTTCGTTCTGTGGGAAGTGGAAAGACGAGATGAAGGAGGTATCTCATTATTATCAAGGGTAAAAGGAGGACGGCAACGCGGAAGAGCGTCCTGAGATGTAGGTAGATGCGTGACGTCGCGGTAACTTTGCATTTGGGTCGTCTGATAGGTGCGCGTTTATGCGCCTCGCACGATTAATAACGGAGAAGAGGCAGGAAAGAGGAACTAGAGAGCTCTTATCGTATATCATTAGATCTGAAATCGATTTGGGTATCGGTGAAGGAGACAGCCTTGAATATACGCGAACCCTCTAGCTGTTGCGATCGACCGGTTCTTGTTACAACTAAGGTATCTGCTTGTGCAAAGGCTTTGCAGTTTAATAGACTTTTGGGTTGTAAAATAAGCATCAGATTATTTACACGAATGAATTATGAAAAGTTAGGAGAGATAAGTAAAGCTCTCTTTAAAAAAAAAAATTAATAATAAAACAGACGGCTAATGTATTGAGCAATTCCAAATCCGATCTGTCTATTTAACATTTATTTTTGTCTTATTTTAAGATTTGAATTTGAATAAGTCAGAGACGATGATTGCATCATTGATAAATTCTGGCAAAAAAAGATTACCGAGGAACATAAAAAATGGCAGATTGCCCTGCTGTGATAAAATAATCGCTTACGGAGTGATGCGCGGTCGCAAGACCGAGTCTGCTGATCTTTCGAGTATTCGACGAGGTTAATAGTACTAGTAGCGATAGTAGCGGTGGATGAGCGCCAACTACACTTCGAGATTAGGACACGAGCGTATCCCTTAAGGCGATGTGAACCGCGAGATGAACCGAGATAAAAGATTGATAAGGGCGGTTGAATGATGTACGAACGAGAGATGGGCGAATCGATCGAGTCGGCACCGCTTTTATTTGATTGAAAGAAATTTCCGATAGATTCTAAGAGCGTAAACGCGACAGCGATGTCTTCTAGGACGAATAATATCGATGCCTCGGGCCACCAGATCTTTACAGCTTTATCGTGAACAATGCAGCGATGGGTTTGCTCTTTATATTCATCTTATACCATAATATACTACACACATAAAAACTATTATTATACGTCTCAAAATGTGTATAATAGATTAACTTTATTATTATCTCTCGCATTTAATTAATTTAGTTTATATAAGCATATATATAAAAGTAAAATGAACAAATGTACACGATAAATTAGTATATAATTTCGATATGCTCCACAAATATATTAAAAATATTTTTTTATATAGATGTTTTTTAAAATAATTTATATTACACAAAATTTAATTAGCAAATATTTGCGTGCATTATTATATATAATATAAAAATAAAAGTTTTTACATAAGAATAAAGTTTTTTTTTTACGATGCAACTATGCGTTAAATTTTATGAGGTATGATCGATATGGCATTTATAATCGCGAAAAATATAATTTAATATTGTGCAAGTAAAAATTCCAACTTTCTAGTTTTTGAAAACCAATGCGATAAATTTGGCGCTTGCTGGTTTGCTGTAAAATTTCAATCTTTTCGTGATCCGCTGTGTAATCATTTTCTCCTCGCTTCAGCTTTCAGTAACAAAGCGATTCCTTCGATGCTAGTTATATTTACCAACTTCCGCTGTAAGCAGCATTAGAAGTGAACGGGAAACGGGAACTGTTCCGCCGCATTGCTTTCCCTTTTACGTGCATCGGCTAACATTATAGTCCGCTGCACAGGCCCGCCATTTCGCGGGGCACAATCGATGGCCTTTCGATAACCGCAGAAGCGAGAGTAAGATTAAGCTATAGCAAAAGTAGAAAAGGAAGAGCGGAAAAAAGGTAGATACGGAAAGACAGAGAAAGACAGAAAATAAATTATATCGAAAAGAAATTGATATTTTGAAAATAATAGTTTCATCATAAAAATAAATCGTTACGTAATTATTATTACATATTATATAATTATTCTGAAAGTTTAAAAAATTAAATGTAAAAACGCATAGCATAGAAAAAAAATATAATTTTGAATAATTTTGAATAATTTCTGATATAGATTTCTCTTTTTCTCTCTCTGTTCCTTTTATCTTTTGAGAGATTTCTTGTTTGTATGTTGTAAGTTGCATGTCAAGAAAAATAAGTGTTTTGTCTTTCTACCTAGTATAGCTTTTCTCATTTCCGACAAATCAATATATTCGCTTGAAAATTTGCGATAGTAATTCATCGTCTGCGAGTTTCGTTAAAAGTATTTCCTCGCAAACTCGACGTTCTTTACAAAAAGCTGGAAGTAGACTTTCAGTCACTTTAGACTTAAGGCGAAAAGTTATTTACCATCAACCTTCGCGTAGAAACGACAAAAAGCAACCGTGCATGCAGTGCATTGCAGTTTCATTCTTTTTGTCGTGATGTAGCTCATGTCAACTTGCTTCCATTTTGCGCTTTACTAAACTTATGGAATACATTTTATTGACATTTTTCATTTTTATTGTATTACCAAATATGAAAAAGTTCTTTAATTGATATTTTATTTATTTGAAACCTATTTTATTTTACAAAAAAATCTTACAAACTTTACTAATCTATTTTTATATACATTAATTTTATCACAAAATTTATGTACATTAACAAATATATTAACAAATTATTTGCATATCAAAGTTAATTCAATTGAAATATTCTTACTAAAACTTTTTATTGAAAATTATACTTAATTTATTCATATTGTTTTTTTTCATATTGTTTTTTAATATATAATATAGATGATGAATATAGAAATATGAAAGAAATTGGACTACTTCTCGTTCGAAAAGTTCGAGATGAGAATTCATGATAAGACGACTTGAGACTTTCAAGATTTCGAACACACTTCTCGCCTTTCAATGGCTTTGCAAACTTTAATACGCGAATTGAAGTTCTGTAAATCTATTACACTGATTGTGTATGAGATGTTTTTGCAATATTAAAATTTATTGAAATTTTCATATATGACACTCATTAATTATGCTAAGTTATAAATGTGTAATATTTTTTTATTTTATATTATAAATTTAGAGAATAATAATTGTAAAACAACCTGATAAAATTATAGTAATTTTTATTACGATATTTCTGCCGATATTTAACTATAAATAATTTATAACAAAAGTTAAATTAAAAAAAAAAATTTTTTTGTAATAAATATATAATATTAAATAAATTATTAAAGGAATAGTTGTACCGCGAAGTTTCCATCAATGATTCTTGTTTAACGCATATATGTGAACCGCTATTCCAGTTTTCCATTCATCGTCTTAGATTTTTTCGCTGCAGCCACTTTTGTAATTCTTTCCTATTTTCCTGTCTCTTCGTTCGTATCTATCTTTCATCTTCAAACTGCCAGCCCTTTGCCATTGTCCACCATTGTTGGCGGTATGTGTGCATCGCGGAAAGCGAATTCCTTCCATTGTATGATATACGGAAAGTAATTCGAACACGAAAAGGGCCCCTTGCCTCATCCAATCGTTCTTCCAGATTGAGGAAATCGAAAAGTTGATGCAACCGCGATCCAATTTCTGTTGAGATACCGTTAACCGGTAACTTTATTTTCGGACCATTGACTGCCGAGAAACGTCGCAAACACGAAAATTAATTAACACAGTGAATATAATAATAGAAATATATAGACAGAGAACAAATATATAAATAAATTAATAGTATTTTTTTATTAATTCGTTTATTTAATAAATGATAATGATATTTAAATACACACATATATATATATATTAAAAGATAAGGTAAAACTAAAAATCTAAATTATATTGTATAAAAAATATTTTAATTAGCATTAGCATTCTAATGTAATAATATTAAATTTAATTTTATAATGCACATATTAACATCATAATAATTACCGTGCTTTTGGTATTTAACACTTGGTTTAATATTTATTAGTGTGTAAACATGAAATAGATATTAATAATATTATATTATATACTATAGTTTATTGATATTAATTATATTAATATATGTACTAGTTGGAAGAACATATAAGATTGTTCTTATATATTATACATACATTACATGACAAAGAAATAATGTTATATAATACATGAATGCAAATTATGAAAAAAATGTTTTTATGGTTTTAATTTATAATTTGTTATCCATACAGTTTAGATAGCAAGGATTATTATGAGTGATTATATTTTGTCAAATTTTAGACATTTATTCTTTTTTATACAAAATGTTTAATGTTTAACGTTTGAAAGAGTATCATTACAACATCGAAACCGCCATGATAAAAGCAACCACGAAATTAATTACCACATTAATTAACATTTTGCGCTCACAAAGTGTTCAGATCGTTCTTTGAAGTATAGCACTGATCGCATCGTGTACCACAGAATTTTTAATTTCACCTGTGAGGCATCCTGATTATTGATAAGAACGAGTATGCGAACGACAGAATGTAGAACATCAAAGCGAAGTATGTTTTACTCGAAACTAATAGAGAATTGTGTAGGCTTATTGTAATTTTAGTAATATTCCGAGAAATTAAATTAAAATAGAATTATATATCAATTATACATAAGAGAATAACATTTACGCAATCTTTAAATACCTTCTTGAAATAAAAATAGCTTTATATTATTACGCATAAAATTATTTCATTCATAGATTCAAAGTTATTAAATGATGCTGTACAACAAATTTATTTATATAATTTTAAATAGTTAAAATGAAATTATTAAAATATAAATATATTTAATAATTAGGATAATTTTAAATAATTTAGAATAATATATTATTAAATCGGACGATATTATACTTATTTATAAAAATTAATAAAAATTAATGTCTATTTGATAAGACATTTACTTCTTTCTTTTTTTATTGAGAAATAATAAAAATTATTATAATAAATTAATAATAAATGCAATATAAATTAATTTACCAAGAAAATAATTTTGAAAAAAATTAAGATATAGTTTCTTCATTTATGTTTCAATCAACATACTAGAAACATTTACAATTCGCAGAATCTGTTTTAAAATATTTTTATATTACAATGTGGATAAACGAGTACCAATCGTAGAAAGAATATTTTGAAAGCTATATTCAAATACTCGCATAAATTCGCAACGAACGAGGCTAATGCGCACTCATATTGGGATGTATGCAGTTATCGATATTGCTTGTGCTGCGCCGACATCGATGCGACGCTGAAGATATTCGGGAAATTGCGTGAGCTTGCGACCTGTATTTTCTTCGATAACTCTAGAAATTTACTATTATTTTTATTCTCTTCTGAAAAGCATGTGAAATCATTCCAGACATTCTGAAATGCAAAATCTTATTTTCAAAACGGGAAGTACGATACTTTTATTTTATTTGACTTGAAACAATTTAACCATGTATATAAATATTTGTTGTGTGTGTATGTATATATATATATATATATATATATATATATATATATATACATACATATATTATATATTTACAAAATATTTATAATAATAAAACACCCACACACACACACAAATGTTTTTATGTATATATTATATGTATTTATTTGGACATCGCGTTCTGAATTGTATTGAAGATAAATAAAAAATTTAATCTCCAGAAATTAATATATTTTCATAGATTGAATTTTGAGAATTTATTTTAAAGCCACAAAGGAAATAATATTTTAGACATGACATAGTCATGTAGTAACTAGTAAATAAACATGACAGTTGTGCTATATATAAACGCTTAGACAACGGTGCTTTGTGTCACGTTCTCAAGATCGATCATGGTAATCCGATTAAAAGCAGACTCGGTTTCTCCTGTTCGAATAGGAGATCGTATTTGACTCGGATTCGATCAATTGGTTAGATCGTGTCAGTATAATCAGTTGCAAGCAGAATTTAACACAAGCTGAGTATTTAGACATTTTAAGGAAAAGAATACGTAATATGTTTTAAATAAAATCGGATATAGTTAAAAAGAGTGATATTATATATGGCAATAATAATTGAAATCAATAAAATTAAAGTTGATCAATTTCTTGAAATTATAGACGATTAATTTCGATATCTTAATTATTAACTATATCTTGAACAATTATTAGGATTATTGTTTCGTGGTAAATGATGTTCACTTCCTGTGGGTCGATAACAATGTATTATTATCGTACACGAAACAAGCCGAAGGCACAACGAGCAATCCCTTTTTATCGTTTTGTCGTCACCGCAAGCAGCTTAACCCGCAGGATTAAGGGATGAAGGGACAGGCATGAAGGGAGGATCAAACGTTTTCCGGATAAGCTGTGCCAGAGTTCCGCTATGGTACTTTGTGTAGGGGAATGTATAAGGCGGGAAAATGGGGAGAAGAGAGGAAGGGAGATATTTGAACACATACACCATGTAATAAATACACCATGTAATTACCAAACGCACGGAAAATTGCTTATTCGCTTCCGATGCGGTTCTTCCAAGTTAACTCGTTCTATTTTGGATAAATAATCAAGTCAAATATACTTCGTCTGATTTCGCTCATAGTTTTAAAATGCCGGCAAACATGTGTGTTTTATTTATACTTGTGAAATTCACAGTGTATTTGATTTTATTTTAAAACTGAGACCGAGTTAGAAAGTACGACTCTGACTTGGTTCTTTATATAAGAGACTGCAACAACTCAGAACATACCAAAAATGAGTAATTTATTTTGATTCTTTATTGGATGATTTCTATAAATATTATTTTTACACAATAATAATGTATATACATATGAAGAGGAAATATTTTATTAATATTGCATGTTTATGTAAATATTGTAAATTAAATTAATTATATTGTAAACTATAATTAATTAGAACAAACTGACATATTTCATAAGATATTTGACATTTAATGACAATGTATTTGTCGAATAACTAAACAATTAATGTTTTAGACAATATTAATTGTAATTGTGAAAATAAATTAATCTTATAAAAGTTTTTAAGATAGAGAGAAAAACGATCAAATAATATTAGCATTGTCTTTATTCTTAAATTTTCATAATAATTTTCACAATTGTTTCATATATTCACAATCTCAAACTAAAATTTTTAATCTTTGTGATTTTAATTAATTGTGATTTTAAAGTTTTTTTAATTTTTAAAAATTATGTAACTTTGAAGTTTAAATCTTTTGTTTTAAAAATTAATCTTTAGAGAAAATATTGTATGGACATTTATTTAATCCTCACTTTTTATATTCTCTCTCTTTAATTACGAAATCTTGAACTAATGAGAGAAAAATTCATTGTTATTATTCAAAGATATATTAAAATTTTCTAAATAAAATGTATATTTTCATATACTTTTTATCTATATATTAAAATAATTATCTAATAATAAGTTAATCAATGTTGATATGATTATAGCTTAGTAATTTATGCTCATTTTCATTGATTTTGTTGACTTTATGTGGGCGATTTTTTAATTTGCAATCATCCGTACGAGCATAATCATAGTACGTGTACGTGAATACCGTGAATCGAAATTAGATCGTTATCCGCTTTAGAAAGGAGAGCTTGCAGAACTGCCGCGGCTTGTATTCCTGTCGAGTTAAATCACGTCCTAGAATCCGCCGGTTCCTCGGCATTAATCCAGCAGCAAGCTGAAAACGTTATAACCGGTCGTATGGCGCCTCTCGGAAGTGTTTCAATTTCAGGAATTAATTCCGGCAACGTACGTTTATTCTTGCATATGCGGACTGCAGTTGCCAGAAACGCGAGATGTGCATCGACGTATCAGGATTACAATTATTTTTTACTTGAATATATATGGCAAGAATAATAATATCGAGTTTATTCATTTCCTGATTGTATACATCAGTATTGTCAACATTATCTTTTATTAAAGATAGGCTACATTATGAAATGAAATTTTTGATCTTTTTATAAATTCATTAAATTTATTATTAAATTATTATGTCTGGATTTATGAAATTATTTCAGTTTTATTTTAATAGTAAGCCTATTTAGTAGTAAGCTTATTAAGAAAAGTTATTGAAAATGTATTTAATAATCTAAAATTCTACACGGAAAATCTTTCTATTTTTTGCTAAGAAAAATCTCATGAATTATGATCGATTTTATTGATAAAACATGAATGTTATGAATATATTCTTATATAGGTACCATCTAGGGAGGGAAAGATACCATTTTTAGAAATATTTCAATTTAAATCCGTAGTTCTTGTTGCGTGATTTAATGTTGGTTATTTTAAAGAAATTGCACAGTTATGAAAATTGCACGAAGGCAATACTTTCTGCGTTCTCGTTGACTTAAATTATTTCTACGGCAACAAAGCGCGGGGTTGACGAGATTGTCAATATTACATCGATTTCATCGTCGCGAGAATGCGGCAACGAGGCGAAATGAAACGCAATAAAGCTGAAAAATTCACGGTGCTACCCACTCTTCAATCGTGCGACAAATTGCTTCGTGCAAAAAGAAAATGCTTCGCGCGAGAAACGGATATAAGCGTTGTTAAGCGTGAGAGAAGCAAGGGACGCATTTGAATAAATGCAAGGTGACGTTAAAGCCGGATGTCGCCGGGATCGGAAAAATATCCTAGAAGGATTTGCGATCCTACGTGGGCAAAGGGAGAGATACAAGCGTCTTTTGCAATATAAACGCGTGGTCCAAAGGAAGCTACCCGCCTTCTTACAATGAGAAACACGAGAACTTTGGATCGATTTCCTACGGAATACATGCACGCAAGTATATGGGGTGTTCTCGAAAGCATTCGAAAGTATTTTTCTTGGAATGCGAAAAGGATAGCTATTAAGGAATTGAAGAAATGTTGGTTGCATATTAAATTGGTGAAAAATTGAACATTTTTATGTTAAAGTTTATTAAAAATTAATTAAAATTATTAAAATTATTAAAATTATTTAAAAAATGTATAAATTAATCTGCGAGCACAACAAACTTGTTCTTTTCTTATTATTTATTTTATTGAAATTAAAAATCTGAAAAATATTTAATTTTTCTTTAAATTTATTATTTTAAATAGTTATCGAGATATGTGTATTTGTAAAATACATAACAAATATTTTAAAATAATCTTTATTTTAATTAAAATTATTTTTATAATTTGACCTAGTTATGTATATACAAATGTGTCAAAAATTAAAAAGTTACCAGTAACAACGCGCTTTTATCTGATCTCACCAAACGAAAAAAATGTATAACTTCTAGAACACCTTATATTGACACAGCCATGCACATACACTTGTACGAACATGAGACGAGATCGAGGTTCTAGAAGCAAGAACCGATTGGATGGAGGAATAAAGATAGTAGGGGAAGAGAAGAAAGAGACAAGAGAGGCCGATACATCGCTCTAGTTATTGAGTTTCGAGAATCTATTTAATGTCGACCGTTTTTGGCGGATTCGGTAGCTTTGAAAATTCTTCGTCAATATATCCGGATCTCGTCTGACAGTTGAGCTCTCATGATGGCAAAAGCAATTTCACGTTCGATGTAAATTCCACAGTGGCGTTACAGGGTATAATCATGTGGGACGATGTGCATCTTCATAAGTTATGAAAGATAAATAAATTTATTTTATGATATTTATCTTTCAATAATGTTAATATTTACGACGGGAACACATACATATTGGGGATATTGTACTACTTTGTGTTACGCGCTTGTTTTGTCGATATTCACCTTACTGAAATAACATCCCCATGTTGGGAAGCATTTCATATATTTAAGAAATTATTTAAATAAATTTGATAAAGTATCCTATCGAATACTGAAAAATTCTATTACAATTAAGAAATACTGAATATTATTAAGTATATTTAAATTAAATATACTTTCTTTCACTTGTGGGCAGAAGTCGTCTTTATTCAATTCCAATAGTTTCGATGTACAATTAACTTTCGGAGGATCAATGAATAAACGCTTTGCCCTCCGACACTGCGGCGTAATCGCCCATGGCTTGCAAAGCTCGAAAGTACCGTCTGTTACAGTCGTTTAACGTGGAATTAGACCGCTCTGTTGATCTTTCGAGACAAGCTACGTAGCATGGATAGAGCCAGTTTAGCCATTCGGGGTCGCGTACGGGCCGGGGTTGCCGGCGGGTTACCATGGGGGAGGGCAGGACTCGGAGATTGGTTCGCGTCAGTTCGTGGCTCACCGGCGAGGCACGGGTCGCATCTGTCTTCTCCCAGCCCTATCATGGCTCGCAGGGTGAGGGACGACGGGCTTCGCCGAGGCCGTTCGAACCAACGTGATGGATACGCGAACCCGGTGCGCAGGCAACCCTTCGCATACCAACTATAGCGCGCTTTTCCACCTCCGCTTGTACACTCGGGCACCCTCATCTAAGGAATGGCCCGAACAAGAGTCAGCGGCCTTACGTGATGCTTTCGTAGTAATGAAAAATAGTGAGTACAACGTTCCTATTTGGTAATCTACAGCGTGTAAGCATGTAACTTAAGGCCAATATCTTCATTATATTTTATATATTTAATTATATTTTATTATATTTTAATTGGTTAACAGCAAGTATTGGGGACAACATTTAATTATTTAACCTATCGGTAGCGTTAAATAATTAATTAAATAATATATTAAAGAAATGAAATTTTATGACGTGATTCTTTTTGAAAAGTATTACGAATTGTTTTTATATTCTCTTTGAATCATTACTATTTTGCAAAATGAGGTAATTATTTCTGAAACCGTTATTTTGCCATTAATACTATGTCAATGAATAGTATGTAAATTTAATATATCACATTTGGGTTGTCGTATTTACATGTTAAAAGTAAATTTGTATTGTTTCGTTGTTTATAGTTATTGCGGACGCTATTGTAAAAATTATTAGAATATATATTACATGTATATATACATGTGTGTATGTGTCCATATGCATCTGCAATTTTATATATATATATATATATGTATAATTGCATGCGGGGATAATATTAAATAAAATCTTATTTATAAATCTGCTGTTATTGTCAATCATATTTAGAGATATTTAATACATATTCGTTTCGAGGGAGAAAAATCATGTCACTTTGTCAAATGACACGCTCTAGTTTCCAAAATATATTTTAATTTTTAGTAACATTTTCTACAGAAAGAATTTCAATGTAATGAGATAGATACTCTATATGTGTAATATTTAAAGTATTTAATTATATAAAATATTTATTTATTTTGAACATATAAATGTCTTTTTTTATTAAAAAATGGACAGCGCTATTTTGACTTTAGATTACATTAAAGAATTTATCTCAAAATCGTGCACTTAAAAAAATAATTGACAAACGGTTAATTTTTTCTACAGATTAAAATAAAAGTTTATTAAATATATTTTTTTAGAAATCAATTAATTTAAAAAATTAAAAAAATCTAATTTATTATGACGCAAAATTAGAATAGCGGGGCAATTTGATGTTTAAGTAATGTATCTCTCTGAAATATTTGAGCGAGAAAGAAAAAATTTTCGGTGCTGGTTCTAACTTTGTCCAGGTTACGCTGATCGATATGACTTTTTCACACCAGGTAGGCTAAAAATTTACGAGCACGTGTGTCATCTCATCTGCTTCATCACGATAACGTCTAGTCTGCTGTGTCGCGAAAATAGCGGAAGGACGCGCAGCCGGCGTGACATGAAATACGCAACGTGGAAACGTATGGAAAATTGCAAAAAGCGACAATACGTCGAAGGGCGAGATATATGAAATGAAGTATTTGGCAAGGGAGATGAGAACGGTGAAAGGGAAAGAGAGTGGTGAAGAGCGGAAGAGATGGCGATGCGGGAGGCGGAAATGCAAGGGAAATTATGCCGC
Source organism: Pogonomyrmex barbatus (assembly GCF_055798465.1). NCBI lineage: Eukaryota > Metazoa > Arthropoda > Insecta > Hymenoptera > Formicidae > Pogonomyrmex > Pogonomyrmex barbatus. The sequence continues at coordinate 3,086,683 of NW_028297112.1, read as the reverse complement.
GAATAAATAACTCAATCATAACCGCGTTTAACAGCCGCGGCTGCATCGTACGCGCGTAATATGCAGTTTCTGAGAACTCTAGCCGAGTTTGAATGAGAGTTGAAGTTTCGATTTTAGCAACTTCTCGGCTATTAAAGCCATGTTTATCTTTTTTATATTGGATTCTGTTTACGCATTTATCTAAAAACTAAAGTTAAATATATTTTAACTAAATATTTTCTCTTCGACCATAGACATTATATTTACTGTAATTAGACATTGCATGCGTATGATTAATACATTTTATAATATTTTTTAATTTAATCTGTATTATAATTTATAAAATGAGAAGAAAATTCCAGGAAAATTCTGAAATTAAAACTTAAAAATTTTTTTATATACTGATATACTAATATACGTGATACGTATTATAATATATATGATTTATAAATTAAAAAATATAGTAAACTAGATATATGATATTTACAATAATATGTGCTCTATTGATTACTCTGTTTCTGTTATTTATATATAAATATATAAAATTTAAGGCCGAATTTAAATAACCAAAGCGAAAGAATGAAATGAAAAAGTATACACACACACACACACACACACACACACACACACACACACACACACGCAATTTCGAAATGCACACATATGACTACTGACATGCATGGAGGTTGCACAGGTAATCGAAAGTGTCACTGTACGTCGACTGCGACGAGAAATATGAAAAATGAAGTGTCCGGAAAAGAAAACTAACGGTGAATGATTGCACATAACGTAGCCTGTAAGTTTACAGAAGCAGCCGAGCTGGGAAGAAAATTATATCGATCGTACTACGTGTATCTATGTGTCTACGTGTATGTTATAGTGTAAAATTTATTTTTACGTAACACGAAGAATAAACTCGATGTGGCAAGAGCTTACTAAATAAAAATTAAATATATATATATATATATATATATATATATATATATATATATATATTAGCATGTCCTAAATTTTTATTTTAGACAAAGTACAAAGATATTACAAGATTTTACAAGATATAAATAATTAAGCGGATTAATTATTGTTTTTTCTTGTTATCGAGACTTCAAATATCTGAAATACAAGGTTTAAAAATTTCTTTTTATCACCATGTAATCAATCATAATATAAAAAGATTTAACTTTAAGAAGCAATCCTCCGCGATTTTTCTCATGATGGAAAGTTCTTCTCGAAGCTACGACGAGAAGTTTGAGGGGAGCTATGTCACATGCGGAACTAGAAAAGGGTTGTAAAAAGCTTGAAAATCACTCGTGCGTTTCTCGAGTGGACCTGCTTCTTTCGATGTCTTTGAATGAAAGCAGCTCGCTTGAGACAATAAGTCTCCCGTGGAAAGACTGAAGAGAACCGGAGTCGGGAGGCGAGTTCAAGGGCTCGTAGCGTGTCGGGATGAAGATACGAAGGGCCTGTCCAAGTGTCACTGCTCCGGTGCATGAGTATAGATACGCATTGTTCACAATGCAAGAGTAGTCCTCTTTGGCGCGCGACATTGATTAGACACGGGCGGTTTGTGTTATTAAAAGATGAATTATAGAACAGTTCACATTTATAATGTTTATGGTAAAATTAAAATTTAATATAACAGTCATGAGATTAACATTTCTAATAAATTACTTAATCCAACATTTTTATATTTATAAAATAATAATTATATTATTTATATTAAAATAGTCAAGTAAATTAATTAAATATATTAATTAAAATATTGTATTCAAATATTATATTCAAATAATACCGATAAATAGCATTTTTTTGCTTTGAAAATTTTGCTTATCTTGCTTTTTGTTGCGGAAAATAGAGATCCGCGAAATCTGGTACCGCCTGTGGATACACAGCAAGTCTCGATGGTCAACTCTCCATACTGAGAGGGAAATAGCATTGCGATTGAATGGCATCACGATTGAACGGTCCATAATCCGAGAGTCGAAATGTGCGGCTGCAAGATGGACTGGACCATTTTATCGATCTTCTTTTATCAGTTCGCGTATTCTCGATGAAAAATATCTCGAACATGATGTTACGAGAACGAAATTAATCTTGTCTCTCATTTACCGATTTACTATACATAAATAAAATATTTAAATTATAATTAATTATAATAAATTTGATATAACTTTTATATACATGAAAGCTCGTTCCATTCACGAATAGATTTAATATTAAGACGTTAGTTGATTTTAATTATGTATGTTAACCAAGAAGTTTCATTGATAATACGTATTAAATTTATGTATCTACTTATATATTATTATAATTTAAACAAAAATAAAAATTTTAAATATAAAATAAGTGCAACGTGAAAATAAAAGCATTTGCATTAGGAAAAGTTATATATTTCGTAAAATTGACGCTTTGAACACTTTGACTTGTTAGAACACCTATCCTATCTTGGACATGACAGGAATGTTTGTGGATGTTGCGTGATCACATAGAATATTTCGAATGGAACGCGTGTTTGTTTGGCGCCAATAAATTGATACTCGCATCAATTTTGTACGAGTATCCTAGGAAGCTTGAGGGATCGAACGGCATCGTGAAGGTTGTTCGAGGCAGGTTTACCAAGGAATATCGATAATCCAGGCTTCTCTGCTTATCACGCGCGCTTGGAGGATTTACTGATGTTTATCGTTCAAAATGTTGGAGCTGCTCGCTAACAATATCGCATATCACATTTTCATCCGCTCGTATTATTATTTATATTGCTATATTCATACATTTTATTCTTTACAATTTACATAATATATAAATATACAGCACATAAAATGTCAAAAGTAGTACTAGGAAACTTAACGATGTTTATAAAAATTGGAAAAGAGAAGCTATTTTTTATTTTTTTTAGAACAGGTTAAACGAATTTAGTAATAATTATTTCTCTTTAAAGAAGAAAGGTAACTAAGTTAAATTAAAAAATCAATGGTTGTGCTGCTTCAAAGCAGATCATAGAAATTAAAAAATCAAACTTTTCTCGCAAAGCAAACTAACAATTGATCTCTTTTAAAACAGATCAAAAGAATGCAAATAAACTCACTCTCTTTGTGAGGAAAATGGCGACATCCAAAGGGTGGTTTTAAATTACCACGGCGAATAAATTTCATAGAAAATTCACGCGACGACTCCGCTTTCTCGCAGCTTTATCCCTACTCGTGGTGTCGTGATTAATCGAGTGCACGATTCGATCTCGGCAATCGCTTCGACAAATGATGATTAATGGAGCCACTTCGCCGGGAAAACGCGCGCGCTCCTCGAATCGTCCACAAAATCTCATGCTTTTCGGCTCGATTCCTGCATTCGGGACCGCGATGAGATTTATTCGTCGCGCGAGCATGGAAGTAAAATCCTCGAACTACCTCCTTCAGATTTATATTGCGATCCTGTTCTCCCATGTAGAAACAGCATACATCCTATAGATCTTATAGATCTTTCTTTCTTTTTGCTCTCGATTTTCTTTTACATAAGTTATCTCACACGAACTATCAATAAATATCAAATACATTCCAATAAAAATAACAAGATTATAAATTGGTGTATTTACATCTTTTTTTTTCTTCCTTTCTTGCTCTCTCTCTCTCTCTCTCTCTCTCTCTCTCTCTCTCTTTCTACATATATACATATAAATTTATATAAAATATAAAATTATATATATTTTTATATATGACATAATTATAAAATTTATATTTTATAGAATTAAATGTCAAAAAATTACATGACTTTAAATATTACATTTTTATATTTTTTTGAAGAAAATTATTTATCTGTTTTAATTTGCACTAATAGAGTTATTTAAATTAAATGTATAAAGATCTGTTTACAAGAAAAAAAGAAAAAGATAAATTCGGTTAGATTATATTTTGAGATTACTTGATACTTAGGTTTATTTATCAGCCTAGACATTAAACAGTGTTTTGAATAATTGAGTGAGCAAACAAATGATCGTCCGACGTGGTCTTCTCGATTAATCGTGTGCTTGCGTCTGTCTCGCTATTTGTAGAAGGCTCTGTGGTTGAAAAATCGCGGTAGATACGTAGCTTCTAGCCGTTGCAAATTTTTCGTCGTCACCCTAATCGAGAAGTTTTGTCGTTAAGCCCTCTGTAAAGTCCTAGCACCCTCTGGGGTTTTTTTCCTCTAACATTTGTCGAGTGAAGACGTTTCGATGAAACGACGGCTGCGATAGTGAAAAAATAGGGTGTGAGAAAGAAGAGAAAGGGTAACAGAAGGATCGAAAGGAAAAAAGTTTTGGCTCGATTTAAGCACTAAGCTGACTTTAAAGTTTCTGTTGTCAAGAAGTTGCTGCTTTACTCGAGCGAGAAAGAAAGAAAAGAGCGAATAAGCGAGCGAGAGAAAGAAAGAGAGAGAGAGAGAGAGAGAGAGAGAGAGAGAGAGAGAGAGAGAGAGAGAGAGAGAGAGAGAGAGAGTTTGCGCATCAAATTTAGCTCGTAACAGCTATCTCGAATTTGCCAGAGGCATTCATATACGGCGTATTATGAATTAATTCATGTGCCGCCCCGAGGATGTGGCATGCACATCGTCTTGGTCCAGGACTGTCGATATATAACAATGTATTTTAACATCCTCTCTCCTATTCCAACCCCCTCCGGCAGGAATAAGCAAGCTTGCTTTGCATGTACAGTTAATTATCTAACTGCTAATACACAAGTAAACCTTATCCTTTCTCGAGAATTATCTGTATGAACCATGATAAAGCATGTTTTTAATATAAGTGAATCTGTAATCTTATGTTACATTGATTAAAAAAAAATTAAGACTTTATAATAATAATGAAAATAATGAAAATTTTAATTAAAATGTTTTATTAAAATGAAATTTGATCTGGAATTATGTAAATATTTTTATAATAAGATAATTCTTATTACATCTTATAATAAAATTAAAAAACCGTAAGCTTTTCAATTTATCTAAAAGATTTTAAAGAATTTATAAACACTTAATTTTTTTCTTATGAAGCGTTGTTTCTACTCAAATTTTTTATATTTCTGTAAAAAATACACTTTTTTTGCTTTGAATTTTATTCACAAATCTGTCATAAATTGATCTGTCATCTTTTTTTCTACAAAAAAGCGTGACTTTTCACTTAATTCTGTAAAGTGCCCAAAACACTTGCATTAATGACGCGTCTTTTCTCTATTCTGTTTTCATTTTTGCCATATTTTGAAGTTAAAGTGATGCTGCATCAATGATAGCGGAAAAAAGTATCTGCACAGACTCGTTATGGATAACTAATTCCAATAACGGGCTCGTTAATCAAGCCACACTTTCCGGCACACGGACGGATGTGCGACTTCCGTTTTGTCTTCCTTTTTTTCGTCGACTCTTTATCCCCTTTTTGCGGGCGGACGCGCACCACTAAAATAAAGAGTCGTGAATTTATACGTCTGCCCGGGATGGCGGCCGCACTTTGTCAGGCACATATGACTCTACGATTTGTATTTTACTTTTTATTCTTTCATTGTGACTGTTAATTAAAGAAAGACTGTAAATTAAAGAAGCGCCATGAGAATGATCGCAACAAATTTATCTTGATTTTGAAATAGTGACAAATTGTCTAATTTTAAATCGCTAATTTTCACAGATAATAAATTTAGAGAGAAGAATTGAGTATGTGAATTTACAAACTATATATTTGAATACACACACATACACACAAATATATATATATATATATATATATATATATATATATGTGTGTATATGTATATGTATCTAAATATATAGTTTCCAAATTCACATATCCAATTCTTCTCTCCAAATTTATTGTCTATGAAAATTAGTGATTATATTTATATATATAATATTTTTATTTTTATTATTTTTTTATTTTATTATGTACAAAATGATTTGTTAATTTAGATTCAATTTTTTATAAAAAAAAATTACGTTTTATATATTTATAAAAGAGAATGCAACGTTGTATAGTGGTTTCCCGTATCCAATGAAGTAGTTATAATCGGCATACCCAATTTCATGCCTTTACGAGCAACAAGACTCATTCCCTAGAACGATCCCTTTCGCCAGTTATTTGCGGTAAATAAACGATCGAAGGTACACTGTTTAATTGTTTCGGCCATAGTTCTGATACCACGACAACCGTTTCGCTCTCAATTGTTCTCATCTCCCTTCTTTCTACTCGAGCAAACATGAAGCAATTCTATATGTGCATCATTTAATACAACTAAATACCTAAAACTGCCGAAAAAAAATCATCTTTTTATATATTTCAAATTTTTTATTAACATTGAATAGTATTAAAGGACTCTTTTTTCAAAAATTCACGCAACATTTACTATACATGAATCTTTTTGATAAAAAAAAAAAACTTAATTCAATATAAAAAATATATAATTTTATAATTTCTCGTCTTTATATTATTTAAAACTAAGAAACTTTTAAACCTTTCTTAATTTGATTCTAAATTATTAATTTGAAAGGGAAATTACATTTAACAAAATTATACGTACGTGATGGGATTTTTTCCTGGAAGTTTCTACGGAAGCTCGAAAGCATTGGGATACGGTTAATAAATTTTGAGTGACTAATAGGCACGTTTGTGCAAGCACGCGCACGAGCATGCGAATCTTGGAGGAAGTACGCCGTTCCACCAGCACTCTAGTTGGATCGACTGCAAGCCCGATGGCTAATTAGATATTAACGACAGAATTAGGGAAGGGCATCGAGGCACAGCGTAATGGGATATTAGCCGACAAATTAGGGTACTGAAACTGGAAATTAGAAAATTAGCTCGGTGCGCTAATAAGCACGTGACCATGTCTTTATCTTTCGAGAACGTGTCGATTTTTCACAAGATCACAATCGTAGATTATTATACACGAGTATAACGAGCACTTTTTGTTTATATAAATTCCCTACAAAAATCAATCATTAGTAAATTGTGGAAGGAAAATTAAAAATTTATTTTTTATTAAAATATTATGCACATCTAAATACTAGAAGAATTATATATTTCTAATATACAATTGGAATATAAACTAAATTAAATGAACTTTTATTTAACACAGTCGTATGTATACAATTGAATGATAGATATATCTCATAAATTATTGACACCCAAATAAAAGAAAGAAAAAAATTGTTTTAATATTATTGATATTGAATGATGGAAAATATTTTTTCTCAAGGCAAGAGGGTTTCTCCTTATTTCGAAACATTTTAATATTAAGGCACATTGAGCCCTAAGTTAGATTTCCTAAAAGGCAAAGTTTTGTGTGAAAGTTATCTAATCGATATCACACAGTATATTGAGAACAAGAAATATGTTTTATCGGGAAGGAAAGATCGACAAAGGTCTGATATTATTACTGGGGACCTATCGACCTGTCGTTGTGCGTTTTGCTGGATACATAAATATATTCATATTCGTCAAAACTGGGGTTATCGTGATACCGGGTCGGGGGCAGGTATGCCTGATTGATACTTGGTTCGCGTGATTCTTGCGAAAAGTCCGTCGTACGGCAACGGCGAACGGCAACGAGGCCAATAACAACGACGATGACAGCGGCGACAGTAACGTTTGAAAAATTGCTGCGCACCGCGGGGCGATCGGTTTTTTAATTTTCTCGCGCAGGCCCGCATCCGCGATAAACGTCCTTTAAAAAAGAGAGAGAGAGAGAGAGAGAGAGAAGTTTTATGCTCGTTAACGAATTCATGAATTCCGAACGCCCCGCCGCGTCGCCGCGCCGACGATCGTTTGTCGCGTTTGTCGCGTGTTCGATTAATCTATCGGTCTCTCCACCGCCCCCCCCCCTCTCTCTCTCTCTCTCTCTTTATTGTGTGTTATTCATTAAAAGTTTCTTGTTTATAAGCACTCGATTGAATGCCGTACATATGATTTATCTCGAAAAAGGTGACGTTCGGCTTTTAGTTGTTACACACGCAATTATTTAACTCGAATTAGCCGTTGGACATGTCAAATATAAAATCTCTCTCGCGATGTAATGCGATTAAAACTAAAATTTCAGCCAGTCGCGGATAACGAAAGTAAATTACACGTTATATCTTTGCTGTTTTGTTTTTGAGAATGCCGGATCACTTTTGAAACATTAGACTGAAATAACACCGGCAGGAGCTTTTCTCCTGTGGTGTAATGTATGCGTCACAGCGCCAGCTGTTTGTGTTGTAAGAAACCGGCACTGTCTCCGTTGTTCTGCTTGGAATTCAATGGGAGTTGTTTAGTATTAGTGGACTTGTTGGTCCGAATGGCGTCACTACACTTTGACAAATCCCCATGAGAGATATTGGAACGATGGGATGGCACACGGTCCGGATATGTTTGAAATTCCGGGGTGAAGTCCGCAGGAATAGTGGAGAAGTCGTGCACAGGCTCGTTGACCTAAGCCGCGGTGCGACCTCCCATTAGGCACGTAGGTGCCTATTCGTCTGTCTCACAGTCGCCTCATAAAGCTCGAGACGACTGGATCTAGTAAAATCACCGCAGTTTCCCTTTTTCGACTCGTTTATCGGCTAACACGTGATATAAACACGTTTATATTGCTGTCTAGTTGTAAATTTAATCCTTGATAGGTAATTTAGTGAGACGATTATGCGTCAGTTACGAGTTTGTCGTTACGTATAAGGTAACAGAAGAGATTCTAGATTTAATTTGTAAGTGAGAAATTTTGCGAAGTTTTTATTGCTTAAATGTTAGTCCTTGTTGTGAAAAATATGTTTTGCAAGACGTATTATTGTAAATTTTTATAACTTCTTATTTTTTTAACTTGTAAGACAAGTTAAGTTTTGTATATATAATTTTTGAATAAGATGTACTTTCACATATTTATATGGACATATTTATGTGTATTTTATATTTTATTTATATTCTTTATACAAATAGTTTCTCAAGATTTGTTCCACATTTGAATTAAATTTCAATTAAACTTTTTCATATCGGTTTTGGTTTCTAGGAAATTTTCTTAAATTCAAGCAATTTATGATATTCAATGGGGTTACTTCGACATTACCTTATGTTAAAATACGGTCCGACCAGTCATTAAGGGCACGTAAATTCAGTTCCGGATCGATTCGAATTACGACACTTCCTCACCAACCCTTCGGCACCTTTTCACATAAATACGAGCGCGTATATAAGTCGACGCGGAGCTAATCGCGAAATTACAGATTTGTATCGTGAAGATTGAAGCGAGTTTGCCGCGAAAGCGTTTAGTAGCCTTCGTAATCTAACGATCGATTTTGTAAAGTCTCGAATGAAACAGAAAAAGAAACGACATCGAACGTTAATTAGGATAGGAAGCGTGCAATTATAGATTTAGTCACGTCTTTGAGAATTAGTTTATTGCAAAGTATTCGTGAAATATCAAGCAAAATTACAATGCGGATATAAAATTTATTCAAATAACTTGGAAAGAAATCTAAGATTGTAATTCAAAATTTATTAGAACACGAGACTTATTTTAAAGACTTTAATGTAGTTAATTTTCAAATTTTTTGTAAAATAGAGGCTTTTCTTTAGAGAGGAAAACTTAAGAAATCTATCTTTCCTTTTTCATATAGAAAAACTTCGTTTCTTTTATACAAAAGTCGTTCATCATAATCATGATTAGAACTTGTTATGGAATTTTATTTTAGATATTTTCTTCGTATATTTTTCTATAGCAAAATTAAGAAAATTTTATATTAACGCTGTTAATAACATTATTTGTTTTTTTTTTATTTATAAAAGACTTGATGAACTTTATTGATTACATAATTTTAATGAAAAGGAACAAAACAGTGTGAGAAAGATATTGATTAAAATTACATAGATCTTTTCTTTCTCACCTACACTTACGGTTTAACATCATCCTAAAACAATATCATTATCAAAAAGTAGATGAAAAATAATTAGTAACGTGAAGACAAACATTATATGATATTTGTTTTGGAAATTAATTTCGAGTTTGACTCAACATAGCTATTTTCTCATGCGCGTTGTAGTGGAAGATTTTGATTAATCTCCTGAGTATACATGTGCGAGGATTTGCTACTTCTAACGTAACCAGGCATGCCACTTCATTGTTCTTCGGTCCCTATGGGGGAATTGTTGAGGACGAATGGAACTATACGAATCAAGAATCTCACCGTCTGCTAAGCTAAACAAGCTTCAACGTAATTCACAATAAGAGAAAAAGGAAGGATGAAATTCGCGTGGTACACGCTTAAAAAAACTCACGAAGTTGAGTGCGCACGGTACGAATAACTGAGATTTACATTTTCGCGAATTAACACTTGCGACGCGCGCGAATCTTTTTAATTATGGTAATTGAGAAACGTATCCCTCGAGCGTTTTGTTCGTGCAACATTACGGGCTTATAAATGCAAAATATTCTGACGATAACCTATTTCTCTAAGCTTCTCCAACTCCTCGTTAACGAACATTAAATTGACAACATTTATCTTTTACGCTTCGTTGAAAATAGAACGATTTAACAATTGACAGTGCTAACGAACACTTGTCAAGCGGGAAGAATTATATTTAAAGAATAGAGGATTTAAAATTGAAGAAATAAGATCAACGATAGCTATCAAGTGTATGCTAAATAAGATTGACATTTTAAATTTTCTAAATCTTTCAACGATTTGAATTATTTAATATATACTTTGGTTATTTCTTTATTTTTATATTAAAAAAATAGAATTATATTTAGAAAAATAGAATTATATTTGAATTGAATGAATTTTTCAGAATAAAAATCCTTTATTTTCATTTTGATTTTGATCCTTTTGTTAATTTAAATATCATACATTTTGAAATATTTAAAATATTCTAGACAGGTTTCGAGATATAATATTTTAAAAGTATTTTTTTATTCATAATATTTTACACAATTAAAATAATTTATAACATGTATGCTATATATATATATATATATATAAAAAACGTTTTACTTTAATAGTGTCGCATTTTAAGAGTTTATTTAATCGTGCGGTAGTTGTAATGTTGTAAATGCTGTAAATGTGTACTTAATTATGTAATTGTAATGTAAACGTAATGTTGTATTTAGTTAGGCTTTACGAATTTTGAGAACCGGAAGATTAATTCGATGCCCGTTCCATTTGCCTCAGTGTTAGTTCACAAAGCGCGCGCGATTCGTAGCGTATTCGAGCGGTTAAGGAAAGGATCAAGTTCGCGGGCTAGCGATTTCGCTGCAGTTTCGCAAGTAGTTAGTGCATACCGCGCACGGCTCGCACGAAAGCGTTCCCTCGGGGGCGTGGATGACCAACAGTTTAAACAGAAATTTGATCTGTATGCTACCGCAATCTGAAGCTTTAAGCCAACGTCGATAAACATTGCATTCGCAGCGGTGCAGCTTCGGTAATACGTCAATATTTTCAATATGATATGCGAATATGCGCGAGTGATATTTAAAGGATTTTAGGATTAACGGTTCTATAATTAAATTGATTATTGTCATAGTCTGTCCATCGTACGAGTAATGTCGCGCAATATTGGACGCTTTCATTTAAGGCTAGCTTGAAATCATGTAATTAGAGACAAGTCGTAACACGACAAATTTGTCGATATTCACATATCACAAATAACATAGTATGACACAATTCTATGAGCCAAGCTGTTCTTTTTTTTGTTTTTTTTACATATTTTATAATATGTAAAAGAGAAAGTTAAGAAAGAATATTGTGTAATGAGAATATCTCTAATGAAATAAGATGTAGCACTGTTTACAGTTACTTGTTATATATAACCGAGTCAACATATCTGTTCATTTATTAATGCATTCTCTGTTATTTTGAACAGAGATAATTTTGTTAACTCCGATAGAAAATGTTACTTTGTTCTCCGGGAACATAAAATACTTGTTTATTTATTTTAAGATAAAATGTATCGTGAAAACGAACTCGCCAAATGGCACGAGAAATGAAATGCAAATTTAAGTATTTCAGATTCCTATACGTTCAGTTTTCGATCTAGCTTCGATCATATGGAAAGAACAATCGAATTGTCCATAGCCTACGTGGAATGGACGGCATGGCTATGGTTGGAATGTCTTATGTGTGGAATTCCATGCCAAGGATGCTCGTGCGATCGCCAGGATTTTGGCGGCAATCGAGAATGTCTCGCCGCGAGATCGAGAGCGATTTAATGAATTCAGGAGAAACAGCGTATTATCGAAATAAAAGATCACGAAATATCGAGTTAATAGCGGGAAGGATAAATGATAGGTCGTAACGTTATATATAATTTCAAAGTTATTCGTGAAATACGAAACTTTGAAGATTTTGTAGCGAAATTATTGGAAATTTTAAAATAATTCCTGAAAGAATATAAAATTTTATTATAGCAAGGGAAAATTTAAATATAAATATAAAATATTATATTAAATATAAAATTTAATAGTATTATTCATCTGAAACTGAATAAGATATAACGCTTTAACGAATAGAATAACGCTTTAGTAGTATTACATTATTTGCATATATCTAAATATACATATAAAAAGTTTAGCATATTTAAATTTTTCTCGCTATTTGATTTGGTTAATAATCGAATTTTGAAATGGAGGGAAGAAAAGTTAAATAAAATCTAATGTACTAGACAGCCTTTAAGAAACGAGCTAAAAATAAGTGATGTCAGCATAATATCTAATTTGACACGGGTATGCAAGCACTCATATCGTTCTTGACAATTCCATTTTCCAGAATAATTGCAATCACATCGGAATGTCTCAAAACGCCAAGGCGAGGATGTGAGTGGCGTTCGGTTAGTTACCACCGAAAGTTGTAGCTAAACCACCGACAATGTATCTCGCGAAAACTCATTAAGCTGAAGTCGAAATGCGATTTCTAGCAACGGATCTTTCTCCCCGGCTCTTCATAGTATTCTACTTTCGGTGAATCGATAATGCGAGTCTTGTCGCATGATACTTGACATTTTACTGTACAGATACAAAATTATCACAATTTTGAGAATAGTTAATAATTACAATTAAAAATAAGTCAAGTATAATATTAAAAACTGTATTTCTATTAAGTTTAATATTTACTATCGTAATTTTTAGAGAATAAATATTTTTAGGCCAAACTTTGATAAATTTCAACTTGTACAATCTAATATGTAATTTTCCACATAATTTTAATCAATAACTTAAGAATCTAAGAACTTCAATTCATCATAGTATTAAAAATCTTTTTCAGATAATTAATGTTATAATGTTCTGTTTAATCCGAACCATCGTCTTTAATTTACGTGATTAAAAGAACAATTGATGTAATTACAAGTTTTGGGGAAATTATCTCGAACATCACATGGCGGAACTTATCAAGAATCGCGAGAAAGGGTACGTTGCCGCGTTTCGCAGGAAGACAACGAGGCAGCATCTCCGGTGCTGAAGTCGGGGATGTAACTATGCGCATGAGGTACACGATGGAAGTTGTTCGTGACTGTTCGAATGGTCTTTCTAGTTAAAATGTCGTCACTAAGAGCGACACGCGCAGTTACACACCGGCGAATCTAACAGAGGTTCGCCGGAACAACCCCATCTCTAACCAGAAAGCGACTTAACTCCGTTGCCGAGGTGTGTCGACCTCGTACGACCAATTTGCGACACTTCGAAATGGAGTCTGCTAAGAAAGAGCCTTGAACTCGTCCAATTTTACGTGACCCCGCGGAGAAATAAAAGAGCGGTGCCAAGCGAATTGTTCCATCTTTGGGAATAAACGTGATTTGTTCACAATGTGCCGTTGATTCTATCTGCCATTAATTTTTAGATGAGTCAACTTCTGTGCAGCAACAGACATTAATATTTAATACATTGCGTATTATTCAAAACAATGATTCATTCTATTTCGTATAATTCAATATGTTATATGTATTTTTTTTAAATATTTCGCATAAACATAAATAGATTTTTCTTATTAAGAATTTATTTATAAAAAATGAAAATAAAATATGAAGATCAGATATTAGTTATCATTCTGGATATTAATAATTTAGAAGTAGACTTTGTTATAATTTATACACAGAAGAAATGATTTTATTAAGTTATATGAAAATTTGGATCTAAAAGTTAGATCTAAAAATAATTTTGTTATTTTGTTGGATTATCAAAATAATTATGTAGAAGCTCAAGTTGTTTATTAGAATATCAAAAGTTTCTACAGTATTATCGTTATGCTTAAGAATTCTATATAATTATTTTGATAATTCAAATCCAAATTATTTTTGAATCCTTAGACAAATCTTTAAACCGTTGTTTTTGTTTATAAATTTCTCAATAAATTGTTTATATGTTATTGAGTATTATTTATATATCAAATTAATTTGCACTTTGATTATTTAGAGAAAAAAAAAAAGAATAAAAAGTAGTATATTTGGATGTAAATTAATGCGAAGTATTCAATTAATAGTATTCGATAAAGAAAAGAAAATTTTAAATCTAAGATTTAAAATTTAATTCCATAAAATTATTTAATCTAATAATTTTATATATAAGAAAAATCTATTTATGTTTATGCGGAATATTTATAAGAAAAATACATATAACATATTGAATTATACGAAAATAGAATGAAACATTGTTTTGAATAATAACAATGTATTAAGTATTAATGTCGTTTCTGCACGGAAGTTGACTCATGTAAAAACTAATTTTATATAATTTTATATTTACAAAAAATTATTTCTATTTTTTTTATATACAAATCGGTAAATTTAATATTCGCTTTACTTTTAACTAACACTAATATATAATTGAAATTATCATTAATTCATTATAAATGTTATTAATTATTAATTTATTGCATTAATATTGTATATTATATTTGAATGTGATAAATACGATACAAGATTCGTAAAACATTAAATATTAATTCTCTCATATTAACCGATAAAAAATATAGCTCTTCGTGATAAATGTTAATATAATTAAATTTTCTTGAATAATTTATGAACTAAATATGACTACATTAAATACATTGTTAATTTATTAATTATACTACTAATTTACTGCATTAATATTATAAATGAATGTATAAAAATATTTTTTAAGTTTTTACATAGAAGCACCTTGGTTTTTTTTATGTAAAAATTGTTCAATGAAAGCATCATTTTTAAAGAAAAATCTTGAATATATTTTTAACAATGCGTATACATCTTAATTGGAAAAGTAAAACTATGTTAAAGAATCTGTGCGATAGTATTAAGGGTAATTAGCTCTATACGAGAGAAACAGAAAATTAGTTTGCGAGTTTTATGGATGCACTTTTTTAGTACGATGAACATTAGTGTTTTTTGAGGTCATGCTTTTGAATAGCCGATTAATTTAGCTCAATTAAATCGCCGTAAACGGATTCAGTGTCTGCAACAATAGAGCTGGAATGCCTCATCCGATCGAGCTTGCGGACCTCTTTTGTGGATAGATTGCTGCCCCCATCTAGAAATTCTTCTTCTTATAGTCCTTTATACTCTTTATCCCCGTTCCCGGAAAGTTTTCCGAAGAGTTACTTTCCCTTCCACCGTCTGCGCACATTTAATCCCCCCGTTTCGATTCGGACGAGGCTTTGTCGTTTTCGAGAAAAGGGACAAAGTAAAATTGAACGAATACCTTTTCAAAGAACAATAAAAATAAGTGAGCTTGCTTGTTACCGAATTCAATTTAAGAAACAAGAACTTTTATTGTAATTGTCATATAACACAGTACGTATGCATTTGATAATACTTATTATTTATATCATATATAATTGATCATAAGTCATACTAGAAATATTCATATTAATATAAATAAATGAATAGAAAAGTGAATTATTTAAAGTAATATTAATTTACATAATATGTAATTAATATGAAATATTATAGAGATATATATAGAGCTTTTCGATATATTTTACATGAGTTAATATCACTTTTAATACAATCTTTTGTAAAACTTATCCAGAAAAATTTAACAATTATTCTTTGTTTTTTTTTATTTTTTTTTTTTATTCTTCATTTTTCAGTCACGCAACAAACTTGTTTAATGCGTAATTTTAAGCGTAATTTAATGCGTAAGTTTAATGCGTAATTTAAAGGACATCATCTTAAATACGTAATACGATGACTCGGTATATTCATGTTGTTTGTATGTAATTTGTACAACTTGTTATACATGTCGCGAGTGCAGTGTGTATGAATGTCCTCACTCTGGCTCGTGTCTTCAATTCTTGCAGTTGCTCTCCGAAGTTGTCATGACGTTGGAATAGCCAAATAAGTTATTTGATGAGTATGTATGCAAGTAGTATGTATGTTGTATGAATAATATTGAAATGTAACATGATGAATAGGATTGATCCGGACGATCAAAAGGGAAACCTTGACACGTATATCCTCGCGATTATTATCGGTGGTATATCTTTTATCTTCTGTCGCGTCTTGTCTCGTTCGACCGTTAATCACCGGATGTCTTGTCACGTGCGCGCACGTGCGTTCGTTCAAAGCTGCCTCCTCTTCGCGCGTGTATGGGCGTCGGATGACCTTAATTAAGCTCACGACGAAGAACGCTGGCACGAAATAAACCGCTTTGTACGTGAGACGGAAACGCAAGTCGCTTCTGTAAACGTCACGACACCCGTTGCACGCGGCTTTATAATCGCAACGCTAAATACGCATAGTTAGAGGATAATTATACCCTGAGCCCATTAAATATTTACGATATATATTTTTATTCAGAACTGAAAATCCACTCTAATTAGCAGGTGAGACGTCGTAGATTGGCGTTTGTCAAATGTTGAATATTATTTCTCATATTTATTCTATGAACGTTTTACATCTTGGAGTTACATCTTGAAAATTCTATGCAGCTAGAAATGTGCTCTTTAAAACTCAATTGATGTCCATTTATGTTACATATAATGCGAAGAAAGACGATAAAGGAAGATACAGAGTTCCCTTTTTGAAGCTTATATTGGATGATTACGTACTTAATGGAAAATTGATAAGAGGTCTCTATTTTCTTCTTTATCAGGATCGAAAGAATTCGATTATAAAACGATCCTTGGAAATAATAATTAATTATATGATTTACTTAGTATTAATTAAAACATCGCGATTGTGATATTATTTAAAATAAATTATTTTTATTTAATTGTATAATAAGAACATATCAATGACATCATTAATTGAATATCTTATCGTTGTATAATTAATAAATATAAAATTAATAAAATATAACTACTGACTTTTTAACTATTTATTAAAATAATATGTGATATATTTTTAATATTTCATGTATTCATTTTAAATAAGAAACTGCATTAATCTAGATTTAATTTTATGAGCCACTGACATGAGTGGTATATTCATTTTCATTCACTAGCTAATTATGGTTAATTACGTGTTTAATGTGAAAGTGATATGCGGCCGCCAATGTCGGTGAAACTCCTCCATAATGAAATTACTGCTGAAACTAATAAATCCTCCTAAAATTTTAAGCGGATTATTGAAACTACGTTGGCGATATTGAAGTTTTCCTAATAACTATGTTGTAATTAACATCAACATATAAATCTGTTTGGCAGATGCCGGAATAAATTTTTTTATACACTTCTTCTATCATCAAACTTTATTGCTGGACATTAAAGCACATGAGATTATTATAACTTCAATTACTTTCCAAGTTTTACATATTGAACTTATTTTTATTGTATTTTATATTTTTTAGAATTGTATTTTTGGGTTATATTGCTGTTTTGCAAAAATTATAATCTCATTTATTATTTTTATAATTATTTCTTTTCTAACTTTATTATTAAAAGGTTTTACCAATCAATCACAAAAACTAACTCTAACTCTAACTAACTCTAATTATCAATAAAATTTAATATATTAATAATACTAAAATTAAATTATGACGTAAAAATTTGATATTGAAAACTAATATCAATTTCGTAATTATCAGTAAAGTAATATAACTATTGGAGTAAACAAAATTTTATGTACAATATACTATAACAATAATATTTTATTAAATTTTTATTTTTTATATTTCTTAATTGACAATTATTTAACTTTAAAAATAATTTTTATTTCATATACAATAGATATAATTGCAATACTTTATTATAAATTCTATTGCAAGTTCTAAATTGTATAAAATAGTCTCAAGATTAAACTGACATATGTCATTATCTCCAAGAAAATGCTGCTTGCTAGCATCGAATATAGGAAATCATTTCCTGGTTGACGATAATGATGATGTGAATCTTCTTTAAAAATTTACACATTTAGTCTTCATCGTTGCGTTATTTCTGTTTGTCAGACACGAGGGAAAAAACTAGGAACTGGTTTTCGTATGAAATATAAATCCCAGCTATCGATTGAGACTAGTTAGAACTCAATCAGTTTAGCCGTTACTGAGAAAAGAAAAATGTGAGCTGGGTTCATCACACTGACTCGCGTAAATAGAGCCGCGGGCGATTCATCGCAGTTCTGCGTAAACTTTGTTGCGCGTCAACTTGGCACCATCCGCTAAAGCGTCTCTTGATTTACGCGTCTCTTGTGTTATTATGATTAAAATTTTTTTCTAATTAGTTGCACGTGCATTTATGTAATTATTATATTTATTTAAGCGCGTTACTTTTTCTACTTTATACTATTTACTTATGTATATAAATTAAATTTTTGAAAGACTTCTTAAATTTAAATAATTTTGTTTTTGTTTTAATTTCAAATTTAATTTTTATTTGAACTATAATTGCATAAAGCAGAGAGCAATATAAAGCACGTGTCGAAAATTAGATCTTATTAATATTTTTGCAAAAATATTTAAAAAAAAATGAACAGGATGTAAATTCTATATGTTTATTTGTTGTGCTGTCAGTTTGCGATCAATCAATATGCCTTTACTAAAAAATATTTTATGCAAACGTTTTAAAAGTCAATTTTTGTGAAAAATAAAAGATTATCGCGGATGAAACGACGTTGCACCTCACAAATGGATGCGATCGCAACGTTTACATGTCTGAAACTCATATCTAACCGCCAGTCATTGAAAGCTCATTCAATTAGGCAAATCAATTAGGCAAATGAAGAACAGAATATCTGCATGTGGACGGAAATGTTTCGTCACCCGATGTATCGATAACATATTGCATATATCTTATCTTGAACAGATTCGCGATTCCACTCGTTACAATTGTGTACTAACGAGTCAATTTTGTGTAACGTTTCTCCAGTTTAAATTAGAGTGATGCAAACATTAGTTTAAGTTAGATGAGTTAGATAAGGAGCATTACGTTGGAATATTACAACAAAAAATAAAAAATAAATACACGCAAAATAATATAATGTAAAATAAATTTACATTTTAATAATATAATGTAAAATAAATTTACATTTTAATTACTGCATTTCGATTATTTAAACTAAAATTTCTAGAGATATAAGAGAGATATATTTTTGTTCTGCAAAAATCATTAGTTTTTCGTTTTATTGCTATTAATCACAGGGCCGCGGAATATAAAGTTTAAAATCATTGATTTATATTTATATCATATTTATCTTTCTTTTAGTTCTTAAAACAATTTTAATTTCTTCTTTTTATGTGGTAATCAATAAGTAGATAATAGATCGATTTAGACTTCCGATATTGCAAATAAAATTCAATCAAGTTACCGGCGTGATAATTTGATTTTTTCCGGTTAATTCGGGCTTGCGAGATTTAATGTCGCTGCGATAAAAAGCGCTGGAATGCGACAAAACGACGATGACAGGTATTTCGGGCGAGAAATTGATTTCGCAACAAGTGAAAGCTTTTCTCGCTACTGGCCGGAAACGTGGTTCACTCGGAATTATACTTTTTCGATGACGGAATTACGCCGGCCGCGGTTCAACGGACCGCTCGACTCCATGCATCAATTTCCTGCGAGCCTCCATTTTTTTCGCCACTCGCTTTTATTTCATTATTGACGTCGCCAACGATTCGTCACTGTCGCCGATCCCGAAAAGCGCGACGATCGCGTGGAAAATAATGCGATCCGACAGCTTTGCCCTCTTCCTCGTTGTCGATGCAGAATTCCATGAAGTATAAAAAAAAATGCCCATTATCTAAATCCATATTAGCGCGGAAATTCATCTAAAAACTGTCTGCTCTTCTTTCAAAGCAATGCATTATTTATCGTAAAATTAACATGTATTTAGCTAGCATTATTTTCATGCATATTGCCTTACATAATCTCATGGATGTAATGTAATAAATGTAAAATGTAAGTTGTTAAGTATGGAAAATTGTGCAAGTGTTATTTTTCTTATCTTATTTTTGATTATGTGTCGTTAAGTTGCACGCGCACGTAGGATGATATAACGTATAAAATACCTGTCTCTATAAATATACATGCCGTAGACCGACATACTACAACCATATTTACATCTATCTCGTGGTTAATTGTCAATAAAGTGGATATTAATAGTAAATAGATATAATAACTTACCACATTTGCCATTATTGATCCAATTTCAGAGTCTATTATTTATGTTATTAATAAGTCGGATGTTTTCAAATGAATTATTCATTTAGAAATTTTTTCTTTAGAAATTATTTCCTTGGATAATTTATACATCACAATTAAATACGTTTGATATAATATTAATTTTCTTATAATTTAGAGAAATATTTTAAAGCTATTTTAGAGGTGAATATAAAAAAATGAGAAATGTCAATAATTTAATAGAACGAAACAGAAATATGTGAAATAATATATGTAATATATCTAAAATAAATAATTATATTGGAAACACAAAAATATCTGAATGTAATAATGATGTAAGCATTATGTTTTTTTTCATAAAATATTTTTATAAAATTAATTAATTAATTTAAAGTTACTGCACTAAATTTTTTTCACAGTTTTGCCAAATTATTCAGCAATTTAAATAAGGTGTAAAATATTTTGCTACAATTTTAAAAGGGTTAACAGGTCGCAGAAAACATAGATGCGTTTTTACAGAAATTACGATCGACTGACAGAGTATAACATTAGTCATCCCTTATAATTATGACGGGTCACGGAAAGCCTAGAACTCAAAAAGAGGGAAACGTGCCGGCGCTTCGAATCGGCATGAAATTTATGCACAAACTTTCGCGGCGTCCGCGCCGCCATAAATCGTCGGTGTCGAGATGCCATCGACGGAAGGGAAGATCGAAAATTTCCCGGAAAAATGGCGTAAACTTTCGAAAGGCTCTTTATCGCGACTTTGTCCTTGTACTGTTAAAAAACTTACTGTTAAACTTACTGTTAAACTTACTGTTAAAAAAAATTTTCTTTTATTATCAAAAATTTATATGTTAACACAGCATTAGGCAAAATGAACATTATGTTATTTAACAAAATATCATAGAAATATTAAATAAACTCCATATATAAATAATAAAAATTGATTGAATGATAATATTAATTATTTTAAAACGAAGATAATGTATAATGTATATATAATAATGTATATATAATATTATATGTATATATATGTATAATATTTAAAATAAATGTTATTTTTATAATTAATTAAAAAATCAAAATTAAAAATTAATGAATTAATTATATTATATCTAATTAAACAGCCTCAAAAAAGTTTATTAATTTTTAAATTTAAAGAAAAGAAGAAAAATTCCAATTATAATTAATTGATTTCTACGTATCAATAATTGATGAAAATATATGCAAAACTTTACAAGTTTTCCAAATTTTCTCTTGTTGTCCAATGAAAATTTAGGAAGCAACAAGGCGAATTATTAGGGAGGTTGGGAGAAAATAAAGGTTGATCTCCGTACCGTTGATGGAGCCAATTCCAATTTTCTGGCTGCCTGATCTGGCCTATATATAATCAGGTTGTCGTTGATATATCATCCTCACGTTATAATTATTCAAAAGTTTACCGATCATCGATCGAGGTAAAACGGGTCGCCGAAATATTTGACTTGCAAGAGAGATAAAGAAGAATGAAGAGAGCTTATGTCTCCAAAGTGAAATAATCCGTTAATTAATTCTTTCTCTTTCTAACATATACGCTCAAATAAGCTTTTAATTATTAGCTTATTTTATTAAACATGAATTGATTAAGGATAAGTCTTGAATATTTGATTTAATTAAATCCTAACTAACATACTTATTATTATATTCAGCAGAAGATTTATTCTGTTTATTTAATTAAAATAGAAAGAAATATTTAATTTTCGGGTAATAAAAAAATTAAATTTTATTTTATTATAGTAAGTTCTTTTGTTTACATATTAAAAAATATTAATATCTTTTAATTTGATAATATATTAGATATAGAGAAAAATTTAAATTTAACGCCATATAATTTTCTAATTTTGACTGCCTAGCAAGAGAGCTTTGACATGCTAGTGATAGCTGTCGATCCAATGGAGATCTTTCGGGCTTTCCGGGTGATTTTTCATGCCAACCGAATACGGACGACAATTTTTCAGGCCACTATAAAACTGAAATTTCTCACGCCCTCCATCCACCGCTCCGGCCGATCTGGGGCGATCAACGCCGATATCCGCGTCTCTTTTCACGTCAGCTTCGCTTTGCATCCTTAGCATCCCTTAAACTTTTCGACATTTTTCTGGCGAGAGGAATGAATCTACTCGGATGACGATGATGTAGAACGAATCGGTCGGTTGCCAAGGGTTCCATTAAATATGGACAGCATAGAGAATGAGAGTGGAATAGAAATAGTGAATGGAATATGAATTTTGTTGAATTAATGTATCTTACACAATATTTTTATTAAGTTTGCAAGTATTATCATTTAATAATATTTATTGTGGATTAAAAAATATATAAAAACATTTCCTTTCATTTATTTCAGGATATTAATCTTTTGAATTATATTTCAACTTCTTCCCTTCCAAAACGCTTGCAACTATTTTTCATGTGCGTGATAACGTGACTTATCTTTTACTTAATAAATAAATCTCAAGATACAAATCTTAATATATAAATCAATACCATACAGAAGGAAATAATTTCTTACAAGTCGTAGGCAAAGAAAAGGGACTTTTAAATAGATATAAAATATATATATATATATTTTTTTTTATTTAGCCTGATACTGATACTGATTGACATTGGATGTTTTGGTATCACGCCACTGACATATCTCCGAAGAAATCGCCAGTTAAACGGCAGCTTATCAAAAACCGGACCGTGGATCGAGGACAATCTTTTTTCGAGCGCTCGTATCGCGTTGAAAGTGGCGATCATGGCAATTAGGATACCGTGCACGCACCCCATGCGACACTAATTGCGCTTAAGTAATCTAATGGCGATACGTGATAATTTGCATACATGTAATGCCTGCGTCAATTCATGGACGGCGTGTATTTAGTATCAGCGGCCGCGCGATCGAACACCTGCGTATTTATGATACTTTTATCTCACATAACAAATTCTACGAATGCATGCACGTTTAATGCGCGTGTAGCGTGTCTAAAAAATTTGTAGGATGTGTCAAGAGCTGTCTTTTATTAGTTTTTTCCTATGTACTTTTCTTTCTGCTGCAATATACATTTAATGGATGGTCATTATTTTTCATGCTTCGATAATGTCTTATACATTATTACACATTTAGATAATTGTGGCACAAAATAACTTGAGTTTTAAAACATGAGTAGAAAAATAAAAAGTGATATTATTTATTTATCTATCATTGCAAGTAATAACAGTTTTTTTAATACATTATTTCTATGTAAGAATAGCAAGATTACATTTTATAGATAATTACATTTATAAAATTACATTATCTTCTTTTATAACTCGTGATTATTGGATTAATCACGAATAACGTTATTGCCTACTCTGCAGAGAGACGATCAATTTTTGCAATTAATTTCTCAAGCTAAATTTGGGAATCTCGAGCGCGGCGGAACGATAAGCGCCGTCGATAATTATACTAAGGCGAATATGTGTGTGTATTTACATGTGTACATATATGTAATTGCATCCGAATCTGGGTCAGGTATCCGCGTTCCATCGCCGTCACGCAATGTTTATCTCGAAATCGATGGTGAATTATTGCTGGATCGAGTGCAACCCCGCCGGAAACACTGTATTTTTGACCATGCGAGACCCTCATTATCCACCAACAATATCCAAGGATATTAGCGCGGGTATTTTCCAAAGCTTTTGCACTGATTTTATCAGAATTATATGTAAGAAATGTCCAATGCAGTCGTATGTGCCAATTTTATTTTTTAATTCTTTCACTTTATAATTTCTACATTTATAAAATATTTAATTTTAAACAATACATCAAATAATTCTTTATTAGATGTATTTGATTACTGTTTGATATATATATATATATATATATATATATATATATATTTAAATATTTTATAACTTTTTATATTTTTAATTGGTGAATATAAAAAGAAAAGATCTATTTTAATGATTGATGAATTAAGATGAATTTTAAATAAAGAAATATTTTTTTAAATGTATTACGAACGAAATTTTTTAATATTCAAGAATTTATGATTTATTTATCTGTAAAATGATTCATTACATTCTTTTAAATTACATTCTTTTAAAGAAAGCAAACTATTCTTATGTTAAAAAAAACAGCGATTTTCCTGAATCGCTTACGAAAGCAAGGCACGTGTAGCTGAAGAAAATCGAAATATTAACAGGTTTGACGTCCGAAATGGCAGGTATTTTCTGCATATCAACACGCGAAATACGATATTTCTGATGCATGTATACATATATAAAGTTATTCACATTGAATATTCCATTAGTATATAGTATTTGTGTACAGCATTAGTTTCCACAGGAAAGGGATCTGGACATTTCAATGATTATGGTCAAAACAATAGAAGATGTTGTAATGCAATGTCGAAATTATAGCGAAACATATATATAGGTAAAAGAGGAAATATATTACATAATAGATATAAACAAATTACTTAAGAAAATAATTAGCATTCATGGACATTTAAAGAATTTCATAAATATTTAAGAAAATTATTTGCTTTTCATGCAATTAGAATTTTTTTATTTTCAATTTCTAAAATAATATAAGACACGCATATAGTTTTATATATATATATATATATATATATATATATAAAACTGATACGTTAAATATTTGCGCATAATTTGGATGCGATTATTGTCATTAAGAAATTTAATCCCATCCCCGTAATAATTAAATCGCCATTGCAATTTCGTTAAAAGTCAAAGGTATGCCCACCCGCTCTAACTCCTACTCTAACGAAGTTTTCAGTCTATAAAGCACAAGATAAACTGGTAATGAAAAATCGATAAGGCGCCATACATAGTTTGAAATCTTTCTGTGAAACTCATCTTATCTGAGAAATATTCCTGCAGGAAAGATTGATATCTCCGGTCTCTCGAAGTTAACCAAGTTTCGCTAGGTGCTCGTAACGAGATAAATGATAATGGAAATTTTAAACAAATATGGATTATTGCATTTTGCATGTGGTTTTTATTAATGTAATATATGATACTACGTAACTACAATGTCACACACATAGACACACATATACGTGTACAATATATTTAATTTATTACAGTGACAGATCGTTCTCAGTATTACACGTTTGATTATTAATTATTTGAATTTTTGTATTTTCAGACATATATCCATTAAAATGTTTTATAAATAATACTCATACAAATAATATATAACCGTACCGTGAGATATTCTGAATAATAATGAAGATATCCTATTACATGTGCATATGAGGTTTGTCACTCGACCAACAACGTTTCTATCATCTTCAACGTTTATTCAGAAACCCTTCACATCACAAGAGGGATCGAGAGGATCGCCGGAGCGTATGGAAGCATTCTTGAGAAGTATCAAAGAGCGAGACGTGTTCGAGCAGTCGTACGATCTCCCTTCCGTTTTTCTAAAGTGCAGCTGCTATCTGCAGGTGCACCCTTCGCCTCGTTTCTATCTCTCGTAAAGGTGTACGGAATGATAAAAGCAAGAATTTGAATATTTAAGAGGACGCAAAGAGCTTATCCAAAAGAGTGGAAAGGATTTAGCCGATAAATGTTTTTAACGATATTTATGCCAATTTCTATTTGGCTAATCAAAATGATACATTACAATTTGTTTAATTGATGCCTCTTATAAACAACAACAAAATGATAGATTATTAAAATCTGTTTTTCATGCTTAATAGATCTTTATTTGTGACATAAAAATTTGCGCACAATCAAATATTTACTTATTTTAAACTTGGTATTATAAATATCTCATTAATAAATTTTAATTTATTACAAGAATTATAAAATTTTTAAAATTCAAAGCGAGAGAAATTTTTTATGCTCATGATAAAAGGATACCGTATATATTTGCGAAACAAAGTAGATCATATCTGTAAAGAAATTTAATGTTTGATATATATTAATGTTTGTCTTTATTCTTTCTTTCAATAAACATTAAGGTATTTATTATTCTATATTTAAGCTCTTGTAAGCTTATAGTAAGCTATCTTCTTATTAGTCGAAATGTAATCTTAAGATCTAAAATATATATGTCTATAAGAATTGTGAATATTGCTCTAAGTGTTCATAAATATTTGAATTCTTTTCTTTAATATTTTCGTCTTTTATGTGGAAAATTTTTGGAATTGTCGTTTTCTCTTGGAAGCACGTAACTCGGTCGAGGTCGAATCGAATACAACATGGCTGCGATACGATTCGAGAGGTAAAATCAATCAGCCGGTCGGGCATTTACTCGATAAATTCCAAGCGTTGCGAATTTCACTCGTCGTATCTTTCGAAAACTTTGCGACGCGTAAGACACGGTTCTTCGTTGTCGAGAATATTCGTTGGCGAACGTGATAAACGTTTTCCATTGCGAGATCGTGCGACGCTGTCAGAATGCAAATATTGGTTGTCTTATTTTCAAATGTTTTTATATCGAACAAAATGCATCAGTATTTGATGTACATAACGGAAATTTAATAACGTTATACATGATAAAAAAATGTAGGAATAAATATCAGGTTTTAACAATCAAATATTGAAAAGAAATATTGAAAAATAAAGCATACAAAACTAAATTTACTAAATTTTTTATTGAATGTAAAACTAAATTTACTAAATTTTTTATTGATAATATTACAAGATAAAATATAGTCAGACGCAACGTAAAAGATCTAATATTGCTATAGAAGAAAATATATTTTTCAAGTTTTTCTATTAAATATGATATATATAAAACTATATTTAAACACGAGAATGTATCAAATAAATACGTAGAGATAATTGGTGCATAATTTGTTCATGAATAAATAAAGACTCCATATGCTATCGGCATTAATTGAACGAACACTGATCGAGATTGAAACTAATTATTGAATTATACAAGAGATTTAGCCCAGGGGACAAACAGAACGAGTTTGATTTTGTGGAATACATGCAGAATAGTTGTTTCTGATTTATTTTGAGATTGATAAACTAATTTTATGCATATAAATGATAATGGTACAATTTATATACGCTCCATTAACTTAATCAAGTAAAAATCAATTCTATTTTTCTGTATAATTGATATATAATTCTGTATAATTTGTCACTTGACTTTGATCATTTTTCTAATTTTATCACATTTGCGTAAAAATTAAATGAAACTCGTTAAAGGATTAGAATTAAGAAGGAGAAGAATCGAAGAAAATCATCCGATATAGGAGATTCAAGGACCGCCCACTTGTACGCGTACTAGGACATTGGTAGTATCTCAAGTTTTCATTATCGCATAATTAAGTCGATACCCTCGGCCGCCTCTTCCACTCGGCTCTCGAGGATCTTTTCGAGACTCTCACTTTACTGCCTGCGCGCTTGCCAGAGAGAGTGCAAGCGAACGCCGCCTGACGTCGTTCATTAGTTCGAGTGATTTAGTACACTTTCCTGCGGATGCTCTTGGAAAATGCAGCTACGGTCGCAGCCGACAGTGATATACCGTTGCCAAGACACATTTATGATATCAATCGAGGATAAAAACTCTTTAATTTGAAAAATGTCGCTTTTACTATAAAGTAGTAAACTTATCATAATTTTTCATAACTGTTAAGGTTGTTATAGATTTTTATTTTTATATACAATCGATATACACAATTATATAAATTATAATTATATTATATAATTAAATTATATAATTAAATTATAAATATTAATATCGTATTGCATATTCCTCTCTATTATTTGAAGCTGACTTTATTGTCCAAAAGTAGATGACATTGATATTTGTAATTAAAAGTAACAGAAAAATCATGATTGAGCATAATAGATTATCTTTAAATTAATGGAAAGCTCTGAAAATCCTTTTATCGGTAACAACTTGTAGACTGGCAACGGCGAGTTGTTCCACATTAAAGAAAACAGATCATTTTATGGAAACAAACGGAGCTTTTGTTGAGAGAAACAATTCGTGCTTCTTGCTGTGGTCGATCCTTTGTCAAAGGGTCGAGGGTGTTCTCGAAGGGCCGGAGAGGAGGATCGATTATGGGATGGGAGAATTTCTCAGAGAAAGATAACGCTTTCCTTACTGGCGTAGAGCTATCCGTTCCCGAGATATCCACAGTCGTCGAAGACTCGGGTAGCTTAAACGAATTTGAATGACGAACAGGACAATTCGATCCGCTTGGATAATACGTCCTTTGCTACTTCCACTTCGACAAGTTTGCCATGAGCCCTCTCCCCTTAGGTTCCGATCCCGCTCCTTTCCTTCCACTGGTATTCTCCCAGTATCTGCTGGAGCTGACAGTGCCGTATCGCATCGTGGATAAGCACCCCCATCGCCTCCTACGGCGTTTTTGCCGTTGGAAAAGCTGCGGTGGATAAAGGGATTCACCAAGGGTGATGGAGGTTGTAGGTAATGGCGTCGTACGGTTGATCCGCGCCTTGTGGACGTGGTAATTTCGGGTTGTTTTTTTTTTTTTTTTTTTTTTTTTTTTTTTTTTTTCAAACAAAATAGAAAGATAATATTATGAGACAATTAAAATATAAACGATTTAAAGCGTGAGCAGAAGTTTTTATATATAATAAATATATAATAAATTCATAGTTATTAGTTTATAGCCAGTGTAAAATAGTCGGTAGATAGTGTATAGTCAGTATAGTAAAGCGTTCTTTAAATATAATCTTGTTCTCAATTTATAAAATAAAATTTACAAAATGAGAAGTATTAAATTGGTTGAATTTATCTGTAATTATTAAATTGATTGGATATTTACTTTAATTTATGGCTACACCATTTATTTGTTTTTATTTATTCGTTTGTTATTCATCATAACTTAGATTTGCTTATATTTTAAAACGAATGTCTAATGGTTAAGTGACATAATATGCGACTTTTTTTTTATTTATATTTGTAATAGATTATTGTCAACAAAATGTACTAGGAAAAAACAAGATAAACGGGAAGAGAGTATTTTTATAGTCTACTTTTTAGAGACTTACTTTTAAAGTTACATTCTATTTACTTTTACGGGATGCGTTATACCTAAGTGTCTAACTCATATATCCCAAGATGTATTCGCAAGAGAAGAAATGTTATAAAAGAAAGTTTTTTAATTTTCTAAAAATGTTATGTGATCGATACTTCATTTTTTTTTTCTTAATGCGTTTTTTATCACGCCTTTTTTGTCTTCATTACTTCTTGGAATGTGCGATTAATTTATTTTGCTAAAATTCTAAATACACACGAATAATTTATCTCGAACTCAAATTAATACATACGTAAATTAATTATTAATGGCGCGCTATCAAATACAATCCTATCCAAATTAACACGAACTGCCAAAACAATCTATCTTGCTAACATATCTCCCTAAAACTCATCGTGAAATCAGCATCCATCAGATTCACTCCTGACGAGTATCCCCAAACTATAACTCTGTATCATTGTTTCTGTTTACATGGCAAACTGCGCAAAATACACATCGACTTATCTAAACAAAACGAAATTCCAGAACAAATTC
Source organism: Pogonomyrmex barbatus (assembly GCF_055798465.1). NCBI lineage: Eukaryota > Metazoa > Arthropoda > Insecta > Hymenoptera > Formicidae > Pogonomyrmex > Pogonomyrmex barbatus. The sequence goes on along the minus strand of NW_028297112.1, from coordinate 3,056,669 downwards.
TGACTTTGAAAAATCAAACAAAGATTTGAACATAAGAATTAAAAAAATTTATTTCGGACAACGACGCTTATTATTTAATAACGATAGTTTGATGTATCAATACGGGAGAAAAAATTATAAATAAATCATTGTAATATTCTCCATGAATATAATTGAAAACCGAAAAATGTTTTAATGTCACATTTATAATCTTTTTAAACTAAACTTTCATGAGTGATGAACTTTCATGATCTTATATTACATTTTAAAACTATATTTGATTTTTAATATCTGAAAAATTATCTGCTTATATCTGCTTATCTGATTTTTGCGTAATATTCAAACTTCCGAAAAATTTTTCGGAAAACAACATTTTCTCAATTAATAACATTAGTAAAGTGTGTAAGGAGCTAGAGTGGTAGATTTTATTCCCTTTTTTTCTTGCTAAGACTCTTCAGCGACTGTCGATCGCGTGAGTAAGACAAGTGCGAAAGTAACTCCCTTCCAATCAATCTTTCGCTGTATCCAACAATCAAAGAGAATCTGTCTTGCCAACATTCGTGTGATCTTTGAGATGGCTCGCTTTTCAACCCCCCCCCCCCCGGGCTCCTTTCTTTTTATCCTCTTCAGTCACTGGCAAATCCTTCGGTGACAAGGAACGAAATGTTGTCCATAAAGGGTGAGGAGCTGATGAGAGGTGAAGGGATGGTGTCCGTCTTTGGAAGATGTCGAGGTAGATGAAGCTGTCGGTAACGAGGACGTGATTGATGCATTATGCTGAGGATAGAATTGCTCGTTTCGGTGTGCTGTGGATCGATCAATCCGCGGATCGATTATCTCAAAGTGTATGATAGTGTATAGAATGTGTAAAAAATTACATGTTTTTTTTTTGAGTAAAGATGACAGTAGACATTGATGACTTAATAAGATAATACAACGTTTACAATTGTATGATACTGATTTGAAAAGAGAAATGTCATCCATATGCATTAATGAATGGACATTATATCTCGATGTTGAATAACATCAAATCTTTTTTGAATTTGATTACGTACTTCCCTTCTCTCCTCTTTTCTTCTTCCTCCCGTCACTGCAATCATGTTTAAGACGCTTTGATTTTGCGCAGTCAAGCGAAATTATCAGCTCGTTGCATTCATACATTTTTGAAATCATGGACGATAGACTTTACAGAACGTGAATTTTCCAATGCAATTGTTCGCATTAACGTGTCCTGATTAAGATAACCACGTTTTACACACATACAATTTGCGATCATTGATTATTTGAATTGAATGCAGCTTGCACGAAATACTTCATATATGAATTTAACTTTCTATATTTTAATGTATTATTTTTTTATTCCTTATGTTTTTTAATTTATTTCTTCGAATTGATTTCTTAAACTAGATTTAGTAGTTTATAAGTTTATTTACGAATTTCGAACGATGTATCATTGATTTACATTTATTTTCATCATCCATGACATAATCTATAAATAAATTTATGAATCTATAAATTTAATATGTAAATAAAGAAATATGTAATTTAATTTGAATAAAAGAATTAAATAAACTTATAAATTTAGAGATGGAATTATGGAAATCTAATTAGTATCGAAAACATAGTAAAATTGAAGCTAATTAATCTATAAGAAAATTATGATTCTTTAAATCTATTATAATTTTATATTTCAATTAATTTTGTATTTCTTTTAATTAGATAGAGAGAGATTTAATTTTTTAGTCCAACAGAAAAATTTAAGCTTAAATTATTAAAATATAAATATTAATTTATTATATTCTCTTAACCTAATTTGTTGTTTCTGCATTGATTTGTTTTAAAGTTGGTAAACTTGAATTACAAAATTAGCGTAAGAAATGTTTATCCGCATGACAAATTTTTCAAATTGCATAAATCCAACAAATGCAAATGAGGAAGTATGGTTGGCAAGTAGAGTTCATTTGTCATGGATTATTTTTCTGTCGCTACCGTAAATGATTGAATCACGAATGCATTGCCGATTTGATGCACGATGCTGAATGAAGAAATACGAAAGCGCAAAATAGCAATACAAAATGGGAAAAGTTACACATTATTTGCAGCGCATTTTTTCGTGTGGCTCATTTTAGCGTATCTGCATATTTGATGCGAAATTCCGCGGTACACAAATTTTCCAACGCGAATAATATCTCAGGCTGCCATAGTTCTCTCTCCTACTTTTATATCTTTGTCTTTTTTTCCGAGTCCGGACTCTTCGTAATGGCCGCCGGGCTCGCGGTTGTTCTGGAGGAACGCCAGAGCTCGGAGGTCTTTCTGTCGCTCTTAGAATTATTATCCACTTTTCTCGGTTTTATTATTGTCGTTCGGCGACGCGGGGCTTTTCATAAACGTTCTTCCGTTCGCCTCCACTCGTCTTTGCGTAATTACTCGTCGACATCGCGTCGCACGTTGCGGAGCCGCACTCGCATCTTGCGATGCGTTAAAGGAAATTAAAAGAGGTGCATTTATCTGCGATAAATTTAAAAGTTAACTGGCGGATCCGCGTTATTGTGATTTCCAGCGCGATAAAAACTGTTTCACTTTCGTTTATAACTTGCGCTCTGCAATTGATATATTCCACGTAATGAGAAAAAGAATAAGATAAGTTTCGCGAAATGCAACACTTTTTGATTTATTTTATTGCCGTTCATTTCTTGTTTTGTTATTTATCACATATAAAAATATTAAAGTAATCTTTGACTGTAAAAATATTAAAGTAATCTTTGATAGAAAGATATTAAGATAAGATATTAAGATCAGATCGCTTTTTTATTTTAAAATTATTTCTACGTTTTGGCAAAATAAGTATTTATATTTTTTTTAAACATAAATTAATGATCTGTTTTATTTTTATATAATACATATGTTAAGAAAAGTTTGGGAATTGCTTTGGTGCAGCATGCAATATATGATGTGTAAAAAAAATTATTTTTATCTAAATATCATTACATGCAAAAAAAGTTTTACAAAAATTCTTAATTTTTTAAAAATACATACATATGTGTTGCTAACAAATAATATTTCAAAGAGAGAATATTTCAAAATGTGATATAAACGTGTGGAAGTGTGGAAATTAACAATTTTTATTTAAGAAGTTTTGAGAAGTTTTAAAAAATTTTGTGCTTCGCTACTTTAAATATATTATTGTGATTTGCAGCGAGCGGTAAAAATTATGACTGCAAAATGACTGCGCAATTTCACGACGGACCGTGCATGCGTTCGACTGCAAACCGTTTAAGCTGGCAATAAAATCCAACGATTTTGGTCGTCGTCCCTTTTGGGCGTTTATCCCTTCTATCCTGTAGGAGCGTAACGGAACTTTCTTTCATCCTTTTCCATCTTTCTCGTCCTAACAGACCGCGCATTTGTGAGTCAGAACACGTCCTGAATATACGATAAAATTTTCCCCTAGATTTGGGTTCATCCCCAACTCCCAGTCGACCTTCTACCGAGGATTTCGCGGGATCCTGTGCACGCGTGCGTGCACTGGGTGTCTCCAAAATAACGGAAATCTGAATACTTTGGATTTGCGATTCGTAGATCCGGTAAATCCCGATGCTTTGGTCTTCTGTAATTCTGGTAGAGTGAATAGGTATGTATGCTCCGAGTTATTTCAATTGGCGTAGTGTAAATAGAGTGCGTTAAATCTTATGCAACTTGTGGAGAGTAAATTTGAGTACTCGCTATTACAGGGAAGTAATGAAAGTAAATTTAGAGGTGTCAGATTCCCGTGGAAAATAGCAAGTAAATTGGATACTTTGTACTACCCTAATCTGAAAGGCAAATTTGAGCGATTTGCGTTCTCTTACTAATTTGAGCAAAGTAAATTTAAATATCTCTATATTTTAATATAATATACAGGCAACTTTGAATATCTTACTTAAAATACTAATTTGGAGAAAATCTTGATTCTGTCTTAATAAATACAAAAAAATTCCCTGCAATATGAATAAATTTCCCACAATATTTTAATTGCACCTATTTTGAAATGTTTTAATGATAAGATAAATGATGTAGATAAGAAAAATTTATTCGAATCAATTACGATCCATTTATAACGATGGACCATATTTATATCATAATAACTTAATCTATAACTTGTCATTAATTTAATTTTGCTGATAGTGTAAATTGCTCGAAGAAAGAAAATATCCAAATATAGTTCGTTCTATAAAAATTATAATTGTAATTATTTTAATTACCTAAATCTGTCCAAGAGTTAATAGTAGTAATTATCTATGTTCGGATAAATGCAATTTACATGATATCATGAGTAATTGTAGATCGAGCTATGTGTTAACATCAGCGCACCCCATATACGCATTCACACATCTCGTGCGACCCTCTTCGCTTTCCGATCGAAGGTGTACGAGCAACGTATGGAGAATCATCCCCTTCTGTTGGGTTTCCTTTTCCTCTTTTTTCCACCATATATGGCCGATATGCCAAGCAATCTTATGGATTCATGGCGATAAGGTAGATAGTGTGTTTTTTTTTCTTCTTCCTTTTTTCCCTTCGTCGAGGATGCGAGGTCGCGTCCAGTCGAAACATACGAGCCGGATAGAAACGTCCGAGTGTGCGCATGTGTTTTTTGCGGTGAAACGCGCGAGAAAGTACACGGAGAGCGACTCTCCTCTCTCGAGTAATTACTGAGATGAAGGTGCCCGGAAAAACTCTGGGATCCACATTTGCGGATGCGCCGACGACCGGACGAACCTGACGATTATACAAATCAAACGACGACAATTTTATCCCTGATATTCGATCTGCGACGACGACTGACGTCGAAGTCTCTTTTGCATGTCCGTTCGTTCGCTCGCAATTAAGACCAGATTCGGTCCTTTGAAATTTAGCGGAATGTAAACACGAGTGGTTAGTATTTTATGCTAGATAAATTTGAATATCTCCATATTCTATTGCGCTCTGGGAGCTGTAAATTGGAATGCTTTAAATGTAGATAATTCATGGAAAATACATAAAGTTTAGCGAATTAACTTTGTTTATTACATGCCTCTTAATTAGTTTTGAAAAGTAATAATGTTTAATCATGTTTAATAATTTTGCTTAAAAAGAGATTGCACAGAAAAAAATATAGCTAAAATATAAAATTTTCATTAAACCACATCTTTGCATTTTTGCCAGGAAAATTGAGTAAATTGCTTTAAAAGGAATCGCGTTAAGCGCGACGCGCGTTATAGAAGCGCAGTGTTCTTTTTTTCTTTCGCGAGAGTTAACGATCGAACGGCATTGCGGGCAGAATGACGCGAACAACCGCATATTTTGCGGTGAAATAAAAATTGCAGGAGTTCTAAATAGGTCGGGTGAATCTGTGCTCGTTTTCCATGGCGCATATTGTCGGTACACGGACTTGCGCAAATTTCGTCCCCTTTGAGCTCGCGCCGTATTAAAATGTACGCGAGTGCCGTTTTTCTGCCGTTTTTACGCCGTAATGGACGCGAAATTACGTTTCATTAAGTACACGCCTGCGCTCGATCCTCAACTGCTTCGCCTTTAATCTTCTTGAGAGCTCGTCCGCTAATCGAGAACTCGACGAGATCACCGATCGAGACGCTCTCGTTATCCCGCGCTAATTTTAATGACGCTATATAACGGGACGCCCGCGTTGAAAAAAGGTTGCCGAAGGTTTGAAAAATCTTCCTCTTAAACTTATTTAAAAAATTTATACCGCATAAGTAAAATAAATTTAAGTAAGAGGAATATAAAAATTTGAAATATTATATATATATATATATATATATATATATATATATATTATATATATATATATATATATTCATTGTAAACAAAGGTGAATTTATTCTATTCTGAAAGATAGGAAAAGACAAGAATCTCAAGTAGATTAACAAGAAGAAACAAAACTAAAAACAAATCCAATAAATGGAAAAACTCATATTTTTTATAACATAAATTTAAATTTTATTATGTTTATAATTAATATATACTTATAAAATTTCTAAAAACTGAACATTACAAACTATGTGCACATTACTTCGTACTTCGTAAGTAACTGTTGTGTGAAGCAAATTTACATAATCACTATTTACATAATCACACATTTTCGACATTTAACAGTCATATACATATGTTAAAGATATGTAAAGTGTCAAAATGCACGGTCATTATGTTGATAACGAGCGAAACAAGAAACCAATCAGCATTGCGGAAAAGCGACAACAATTAAAATGGATAACAGATAGTTGTTTTACTAGATCTGAATTGAATGCTTAAAAGCGTAGACAAACGTAGACGAGTTTTTCACACGTAGAAAATAGAAAACGAACGAAGCTCGATTTTCATTGACAAGAATTTACAGCACACGGAAACCGCGATTTATCGCGACGGAACGGAATCGAAAGATATTGTTGTAGTTTCTGCTTCCTGCACAATATCAACATTCCGCGAGAAAGACATTTCTCACCATTCCGCAATGCTTTACATTGGTGATATAAATATCCCGACAGACTAAAAGTTATCGTCGATTCTAAGATTCGTGATTCTTCTCATTTATGCCGGATTCTTAAGAAATATTTGAATTTTATATTGCTTCTTATCTTCACAAAATAAAATTGCATTAGTAAATGTACTTACAATTATTTTAATTCGAATTAAATTTAAATTAAGTGTTATCAATTTTTTTTTAAATATTTGATGTTTTATACATAATAATTTATAGAAATATTATGAAACGTAATAATTATGACAATGATTTTATTTTATTTTTTTATCTGAGTGTAGTTATGCATTTAAAACGACATGTTTATCCATATAATACCAAGTAATGAACTAGTAATCAACAACAAGCGTGAGGAAAAGCTTATTACAGTTTAATCGCAGGACTGCAGTGATCTCGGACGGCTTCATAGCGCAGCGGAGAATTTACGTCAGTGGAAAAACATGATTTACAAGCGCGTGCTATCGTGGCGCGTTATTGCGCTTTTTATCGGCCGCAGAACATCAAATTTCCAACATGTTGGCATGAAGTCTGTTTTACTGCGTGATGTGTTTTCTCTGTTCGTTTAGACACATTTTTCTTCCTGCGTAAAGATTTTCAGGCAATAGTTTGCCGACAATAATTAGAGTGTTATGGAAAAGTCAAGAGTTTAACAAGTTAAGAGATAGCTTTTTTTTATATTATATTATATTATATTATATTATATTATATTATATTAAAAGGTGAAATATCACAACCGTACAAAATTAAATTATTTGGTGTAAATAAGCTATTTACGATAACTTCTTGCATCTTTTCAGTAATCTTTTCTATTTACTCTATGTTGACCAATAAAAATAGATTTTGTAAATAATTGTTGATTAAAGTGAAAAATCTATGAATTTTTATGTATAAAATATTAAATAAGTTACTCTTGATACTAAAAATAAAAAGCTTTTTATTATTTTTATTTATAATTTGTAAGAAGCGATATAATTAAATTGTTTGATTACTTCGTTTGATACTTTTAAAAAAGATGTTAGATATTAAATTTAAAAACCTATATATTCATAAAGGATAGAGAATATTTGTAATTGAGGAAACTGTTCAATAAAAAATAAGTAATTAATGCATTACATTGAGTAGGATTTTAAGTATTATTAACCTTTTGAATATATTAAATAAATTCAAAAAAACATTTATTTTCGTTGAATGTTGTACTTTCTGAGTCTTCGGTAGAATTTTTACCATGCTGATTATTAGAATTAGCGAAAAATTCAAGATTATAAAATTGGATTTTATTAGACAGATTTGTGGAAAAACAAAATTTTACTTGGATATTTAAAGTGTTTAAAGTGTTTTTTGTTCCGAGCTCATTAACATTGTAAATCCTAATTCTGCAGTTGCATAAATTATTGAGTTAACTCTACAATAGTTACTTATTATCTTTTAAACTATTTAATTAATAATCTTATTATTTAAATATTTACCTATTACCAGCACACTTATTTCTGTTCGCTATTGAATTTTGCTACTGAATTTCTATTGTAATTTCTTCTATTGTAGTTGTACAGTACATCTATAATTTATGATAAAATTTTCTAGAAATTTGACATGAATATCTATTTTATACATATCTCAAATTTTCTAGAAAATTACATGTATGAAAAAATTATTAAATCTAATTTGCAAATGTCAAATTAATTATTTCATCATAAGTAATGTCATTCAACATACACATGAAGTATTATATAAATTTGCAACAATTGTAATGTAATTTATATAATGCAGTCTTATCTTTATTATTATCGATTTTTTTACACTTCACGGCTCGCATCGCCATTGTTATTATTGGTATCGTCAACTTCCATTCATATGTTTCCTCGTTACGATTTCAATTTTCCGTACGTGAATGTGGCGCATGTTATATAGCTAATATGAGAAAAAAAACTGCATTTTTTCGTTGCATGTATTTTCGACTATGTGGAATGTGAAAAACGCGCATGCATGCACAAAGCCTGATGAAACAACCGTAATAAATATGTGAAAAATAATGTTGCGAAATTACATTGAGTTATTTAAAAAATAATGTATTTCTCCGCAACATTATCCGGTATGACATCTGTGTCTTCGACAAGCTATTCCATGTGTAAATCTTGCTGTATTGCGTACTCGCAAGTCCGCAACGTGATTGTTTCGTGCTTTTCTTCTCAGAGACGAGATATTTCTTTTTAACTCTGTTTTTTTAACGTTACTGAAAATTATATTCTATTTGTTCTCGTATTTTATATTCAATTGTTGTACTTTCAGAATTATTGTACATATCTTTCAGTTATGCATGTAATTCAATTTTGCATGATTGAATGAGAAAAATTGAATGAAATACAGTTGAACAAGGATTGCTATTAATTAGATCCATAGATTCGTAATCAAAAATTTATAGAAATCTACAACTCATTTGTGGAAAATTTATAAAGCGATACTCGTCACAGTCTCATTATTATGAATATTAATTAGCATCTGTCATTTGTGTCTTCATGATATATTTACTGTTTTGGTTGTCGTACAACCAACGTTACGAATTCTAGGACGACAGGTTGCATAAGTTTAAACTTTTATCAGGGATGGTCACTGAAATAATGGGGTGCGCATAATGTGCACGATGCTTTGTACCGTGCAAACATCGCTTCCTGTCCTAATAGATCGCATTATGCATATGGGTTGGGCTCGACGTAAGTGCTGACTTTATTGTCATTTGTGGTGGTTGCTTAAATAATCCGTGAGCTCTGCAGATGTTACCGAAGATAACCAATCGATAAACCTTGTTCTCTAACGCATCATCAGAATCCTAAATGAATCAAAGTTCATCACTCTGCAAAATTGTTGCATAATTCATACTTTCAAATCACAAGACAATTAATACTAATTATATCTTTATATATCATATACACAATAAAAATAATATTAATAACATAATAATTAAAAATTTTTAGAAATATGTGTAGCAAAATAAAAATATAAAGTATAATTGTAAATATGAAATATGCCCTTAATAAATAAAATAATAATTTGTTTAATTTCTTGAATTAATGTATTAATATAATTAGCACTTTAGTGTTACCACGCTAAAGTTTTTTATATTAATTATTTAAAATTTATAGAAATCCGGATACTAAAAATGTAATACGTTTCACTTTCTTCAACATGTGTAATCCGAAAAAAAGCACCGGGAATAATTCTTGCTTATTTTGTATTTTATATTTTGTCATGCGTATTGTTCATAATTCTATGTTTTTGGAACGAGAATTTTTCTCTCGAGACAGTAATTTTTACTAATATGCTGTATACATAACTATATACACTGTAACAAGTACTGATCCTTGAAGTTTTTCACATTTTGTTAAAAAGATTTATAAACGTAAGACATCTATCAAGTTGCATCCGAAAAATCTCAAGAAATATATTATTGCCTAATCTTTTATACTGAATTGCTTACATATTTAAAATTGTATTTTATTTTAATTTAAAGAATATGTTGCATTTCAAGCGGAAATAATTTGCAACTATATGAAATTGCATGAACATCAAATTTGCGATTTCATATGTAAAGTATATCAGCAAAATTCTAATAAGCTACTTCATAAATAATAGATTCGCATTTACTTTAGCAGAAATATATAACTTTATTGAAGTAAATTACTAGACATATTTGCGGAAAAAGAGACAGCAAACATTATATTCGAATTAATTGTTATTTCGCCACAATATTACACAATATTAATTCTCTTGAAAATTTAGCGAAGCAAAACTTTTTTTTTCAAACTACATTCATGAAAAATCTGGCTGTACCAGTTCGCATTGTATCCGAGTTTTTCGGTAATTACAGAGTTTCCCTTATCTTTTACATACGTAAACGACTGCTACTGTAATAATTGCGCTTAACGAGACTGTATGCAAGCATGGAATTGGCGTTTAGCAGCATACATACAATTTATGTAGCGCACTTATTTATGTTTTAATCCCGAGAAATTTAAAGTGATTCGAATACGTATTGTTTCATGAAAAAACTGCGCGCGCGCATTTTGCGTAAAAAAAATTAAACAATCGTGAAAATTATCTTTTAAAATAACTACTAAATTAGAAAATTTGACTTATTATTAAACTACATATAATGATTATTAAATATAATAAATATTTAATGATCAAAGTTCGATATTTAAATAAAAAAATTTGTCAAGAAAATATTTTCAAGAAATATAATTATCAGAAAAAGTATATTTTTAATTATTAATCTAAATTTTATGCAGTACATGTATCTTCATCGACGCATTACATGAAGCATTGAAGATTATCCCAAACTATTCATTGAAACATTGATGACAATTTATTAACAATTTTGTAATACATCTTATCATTGAACCATTAATTAGCGTTTGCAATTAAATATTAGAATGTCGGATATTTCAATGTTGGTCAATGTGTATGTGTGCATACGCGGCGAATAGCTCGCACAAGGCAAATTACGCGTCGCACATATTACATTTTCATGCATAATATCATCGTAAATGTGATGAATATATTTTATGTAACATTTCATTGATGTGCTGTAAATTTGACGGTAAACAAAGTAATGCGTTAGACGATTTGCATCAGGCAATGTGTATAGCGAGGCAATCGGGTTTTAAGCTAAAGCCGTTCTAAATCCGCCATAAATGGACGACTGCAGATTGAGTTAAAGGCTTCCGGTTCTTGCCGACGATGAAATGTTGAAAACGCACGCTTGTGTATAGGATTCTTTGTTATTTAATTTATATAAATCATAGAAGATCAGTTGCAGCTGCATCGCTCTTCCACTGATTTTTGTCGTTTTAACTTAATAAATGAGTAGCCAACAATCACATAGAGTGTTTTAAAATTGTGAAACAATACTTTTAAAAGGTAAATGTTATTCAATTCTCTTTCTTTGCTATAGATTAACAAGATTAAACTTTAAACATTAATGAATTTTTAATTATTAATTAATATAAATAAATTTATTTAATATTTTGTTTAATTACACAGAGCATTCTGTTATTATTATTGTTTCTTTGACCAAACAGGGGATAGTATTTCAACTTTAGCTTTAAAAGTTTCTGAGCAGTTAAAGATGAAGACTCTTGTAATAAATTAAATTTTAAAAACGGAAATAAGAGAAGAAACTTTACTTTTTTATTACAGGTTAATTGGACTTTATATTTTATAATCTTTAACTTTATGTTATACAGGCATAGCAACTTTTATGTTAAAAATAAAAATCTGAATTTACGAAGACGAAATCGATAGACGAATAAAAATTTCAGACATTTTCTGCCTTTTTCATAAAAAAAAGGAAAAAAAAAGAAATCGATTATGGATCATTTTACGTACCTAAGGGTAATCTTACAATCTCGTCGATCTTATTAGTCTTGTCGATTCTAGCATGATCAAGATTCTAAGATTGCGAACAGACTCAGAGCGGCGGAAAAGCCCGACTTCATGCATTTGTAAGTGCAATTTGCTCCTTAGAAATTACTTCGCGCTCGGGAAACTCGAATACCCGTCGATCGCCGATAGACGTTGAACGATTCTCTCGTGAAATACCCGCGTTCCTTCGGTTTCTCCTGTCGATCGTGAAAATGGTTGAATGTAAAATGCAAGAACTCGATAATCGATAACTAGCTCGCAGTTACTTTCGAAGTCCTCTCACGATCTTTGTGGACGCCTACTGAGAGTTCGCTCACTGAACAAGCATCTTGCAAATAATTAAGCAATCTTTAAACTCTAATTATGAAGTAAACTATTTGACTTTATGTTTACGTTTACTTTGTTTTTAACTGGCGATACTGAGTTATACAATTTCTTGCATTGAAAACATCTAAATTTTTTTGAATTTTGATATTTTAATACAAGCAAAGTCGTGGAAAATTAATTTTAAAATATAAAATGTTGCAAAATATGTATTAGTTTAATTTGATTTATTTAAATGCTACTTATTTAGCCATTTATTTTAATGTGCAGTCAAAAATTTTATAAAATAGCTATTAATCAACTAGATTAGACTCTAATTTATATTTCACATTAAAGTTTTTTTTTTTTGTAAGAAAAACATTTTCTTTCGAGTAGTTAAAACTCTAAGAAAAAAGAAGATATTTGTAACCGAACGAATGTCGCTTCTCTTTTTCGGCTGAGAAAATGGAAACTCGAATAACCGTCCATCCTCCAGAAACGTCGCGACGATTTCGATGTGGAATGCCGCACGTTCCTATGCCTCGCCGTTTTCTGCACTCGCAACTTCCTGGCCGTGAAATGAAGCGAAATCGATAATGGAGCATGCCCGTGCGCAAATTGTTGCGAGATAAGAGCCGTTATGAAGACAAACTGCCGATAGTCGGAAAGAACGCTCGCCGTTTTGAATCGATTCTAAAAAGACCTGCTATTCTCTTAGCTTTCTCTTAGCTCGAATTTTGCAGACAATTAATCATTAGATAATAATATCTTGAATATATTTTTCAAATGCAGCATGCGTTATTGAACATAATTTAATCAGATCCTGCATTTTTTAAATTAAATTTTAATTAATTGGATATTATAAAAAATATTTTTTGTCACTTTAAATTAAGTTAATTAATAAATAGTGCAAAGGTCCTATTTTATTATAATTTTTAAAATCCATGGAATAAACGATAGCAACAATCTAACAGATAAAAATAGAAGCAAATATAAAAACGGGTCAAGGAATTTCGTTTACGCACTGGATTTCATATTCGATTTTAGTGGCTTTGAGAGCGACGTGGCGTAATAACGATAAGTGTTTCCGTAGCGTGGAAACGCACTCAACATTTCGAGCACCGAAGAGGGCAGGAAAACGAACGGCGAGGTAAAAAAAAAAAAAAAAGAAGTGAAAAGTAGTTCGTGCGCACGATAGGCCACCTCGTGGCGACAAATCGATCTCTGCTCGACAATTAAAGTCACCCATCTCCGCTAAGTTGGCGTGCACCTCCACGCGATCATTATCTATGCCGTGATTGGCTCTCGTGACCAGGGTTGCACGCAGCCACCTTTCTTTTATTCTCATTCGTCATTTCCCTCAATAAGAAAAAACAAGAAATCGCCGTGTTTAACCTTTATTTAATCGAAAGAACGAACAGTATTTTCTTTTTTTTACTTTTTCTTTTTGTACGTAATTTTTTGAAAATGAGAAAAGAATGGCGTGGAATTGAAAAGAAAAGCGGTCCTTGTTTTTGTTTCCTTTACAACTTAGCAGTAGGGAAAAGAGATTACTGGAGATGTGCTCTATTGAGTAATGCATCTAAGGGTACAAATGGATAACCTTCGAAGGGATGCCGCCTTGTTCCCATATCGCTATCGAGAAGTCGTGGAGGAGAAAAAGCGGGAAGAGAAAGGGAAGGGTAACGTGAATAGATAGGCACTTTTGAAAGTTAGTTTCGTGCTTGGGGGCGGGTGTTTTTAAAAGGTACGCAGCTTCCCTCTCTTTGAAAGTGAGCGGTACGCGATTTCTTCGGTCGATAGTCGAACAACTCGTGAGATATCTTAACTTTCTAATATATAATGTTTTTGTCGAAAAAGATTATGCCTAAGTAGAGAGGATTTTAATAAAATTAATGCAAAATATATTTATGATAATAATACTTAAATTGAAAACAATATCTATTAAATAATGTATTTTCGAGAACTTATTTTGAGATTTTTTTAAATATTTATAATACAAAGCATTTAAAACTTTGATACTTGAAACATATTAATAATTTTATTGTTTAATTGTAATGTTATTTAATTTAAAATGTAGTAAAATAAAAATAAACAAAATAATTTTATGGAAGATTGTATAATATTAAATATCAATATTATTAAAAACAATTTGTGATAATGCAAAAAGTAATAACTTTTTTTTAATGCTAAGATTGATTTTCTTTTTTTCAATCTTATTTTCAGTTAAGTTTATTTCAATAAATTTTTCAGATAACTCATTTTCTGTACTGCATAATAAAAATCAGAAACATAAATCATACAATAATCATTCCGAGATCTTAGTTTTAAGCTCGTGTTGATCTTTTTATATCGATTTGCACGCTATTAAAAATTATTATCGTGATATCGCAAATAAACATTATTTAAAAGAGAAAAATTTTCAAGTTCTGCAATAATTTATCGCTACCAGACATTGTTCTTCTGCGATGTGAATTGTAGATGTACAAGCTCGAGATATCGATAGCACATACGTGTGTATTGATATGTACGTGTACATATATGCACGTACATATATATTACACGCGTCTCGCTTGCCATCCCGCTAACTTACGAGTCCGCTTTTTTGATTTCCCTTGGCGAAGTTTTCATGCATTTTTCAGTCGCGACTCGCATTGGCCGGCGAATACGCGTTTATTGAAACTGCCCGCTCTGTTTGAATTTTCCTGAGTTCTGACTTTTCTTACTTTTCTTCTACAGAAAAAGTGGACTGTCGGTTAATTCTTTGAAATCTTACAGGTATTTATCAAAGCTTTATATTTTTTTAACATTTTTTTGATAAATTTTAAAACACAATCTTTTTCCAACATTCTATTAACAACAAGTTCTTAAGCACATTTTATGATTTTTAATCACGTATCTTTATCTATACTATTTTGAGAATGAGATTATAAGCAATTACGTGTGTAGAAAAATATTTAGAAGAGAAGAGAAGAGAGATAAAGCAAATTAAAATTAAAAAAATTATTTTCTTAAAGATTAGAAGCGTTTCTTTAATAAAGTAAAACTGTAAGAAGACTCTCACGGTTTATATTTTAAACAATTCTTAAGAAATGTAGAAGGAAATTTGTCTTTTTGATAATTTAATCAAGAAAGGATTCAGTAGATTATACGGTTGAGTTAACATCCGAATAGTAAGCTCGTAATCCGCACGGCTTATGTTTCCCCGGATTATTCGCCACGTTCAACCCTCGCCTGGATCCAATTATTCATAACCGTGAATTATTACGGTATCGGACACAAATTATTGAAACTATCTATACCATTTGTAAGCTCTGAACTCTGAGGGTCTCTAAAGGTAAAAAGAAACTTTAATCTTATAAACTGATTTATATTGTATGTACGATTTCTTTTATTCACGCATTTCCCCGTACGCTGTCTCCCCTCGTCTAATTGCCTGGAATTCTATCTGGCAAACACTTCGATCCAATTAACACACGCTCGAGAATTCCGATATGCGCTCGCGCGCTCGAGTGCACGACACTTCTTGTTATCGGCGACTGCATTAACTGCAACGCCGTCGATGCGCGGCCGCAAGGGTTATGCAATTTACGGCGTTTACGCGTGCCCGCCCGGTTATAATCGCGCGATCGAAAATTGCGGGCTACGGATGTGAGCGGTCGCATGATGCAGTTGAGCGACAATGTGTGATTAATGATCAACTTGTCGGAAAAAAAGTATGCATAAAAAAGTGTAAGTACGAGAATGAATAATTGTGTTTTCTCAGAACTTTAATTAAATTAGAATTAAGCGGTTTTACTTGCAGTTGTAGGAAAAGCACGGAAAGAAATTTTTAAACATATTTAATTTATTACCTCCGTCACTTTATTTAAATATCGTAAAATATTCTTATGTCGTTTTAATTATTAATTTTATTAATATATTATATATCAAATTTTGAAATTTGTTAATTACGTCTTTTACTAATATCCGTTATTTTTTGCAAGAAAATATAGTAATAATAGTTTTTGTTAATTACAATGACTATGATACAAAATGAAGGGTTCACTTTTTGTTTTAATAATTCGTACATATTATAGTTGTACATAAAATGAGCGAATTATTATTCAATTAATATCATCAGCTTTCGAATCGTACACAACAACAGAATAAAAACTCTATTCCGTAAAATTATTCTGTTGTACGATGAGTTTGATATTCAGCGTTTATTAAAAAAAACATTTTTTTTCACACTTTACAATCCGATGCATTTATTGTTTGCGGAATTTTTATTTCTTTCTTTTTCTGTATTTGTATTTTAATGGATTTTTTTCAATAATTTTTTTAGATAACAATGAATTTGTATTTGAGAAGATTGGGAATTAGAAATTGGATTGTAATAATTAAGCACACAAGCAACTACTTGCGTGTTTAATTATTACAATCCAATTTCAATAATTTTTTTAACGATGTTTAGAGTTGAAGATTTCAAGTTTTATTCTAACATTTTTTTTATTTAAATATAAATTACTTTTAGATTAAGAGTGCAGAATATAATTCACAAAAAGTAATAAAAAATATGATATTAAAAATTGGTATATCTCATTGGACTTATATATTTAGATATTTAGAACATATGCATGCAGTAGTGCATTTCAGATGTATATTTTTGAGTAATTGCGTTTTTTTAATTATAAATTTAATTTTATTAATGCACGATATAAAAATAAACATCATTTTTTCGCATTACGATTTATTTAATAAGTTTAGTTAATAAGTACAATCATAATTACGCATGTGTTCTAATATTTATTAAACATATAGTATAAATTCGACATTGCATACACATCATAATTTGCCCAAATTCTCCGCTGTTTGACTGATTGTGTTAATTTACATGATTTACAGATGTCAATTAAATCATGGATATTTTGTACTGTGTTTTTACGTTATTTTCGCAATCACATTTGATGCAATTTTATCACATCAAATTGTAAGGTAGCATCGTAAATAACAATGTAAATCGTATGATTGATATTGGAAATGCAAAATATAAATAATTATTCTATTCTAATTTTTAATATACACATTAGCTTTATTTTCACGAGTGATATTGTACAAAAGCAAATGAATAAAAAAAAAGAAAAGAAGTTTGATAAAAATATGTGTTATATATTAATATTTTTTTTAAATTTTATTATAAAATATAATAATGAATAAATTATAATAAATTTAATTTTTAAGTTTATTGCTTAGAAAATTAATAAAAAACGAGAAAAAGGAAAAAGAAGTAGAATAATACTATAACAGATGCAATATTGATATAATTAAATATTAAATTTATTTAAATTTCTTTATGATGTTTATGTATCTCATCGATAATGTAAATTAAAACAAGATGTTTATTATCTATTACTTGTATTTTACACTTGAAATGAAAATTAATTATCTCTACAACACAATAGGGAGAAATAATATTAATTAATTTAATCATACTATTTCATTCCCTCTGCTTAAATATTGTTCAAATAGAAATTTAAATTTCGATTTCTCTGTATAATTTCTGATTGAATTTTATTTAAATTAGTACAAGGAAGCAATGTTTCTTTTAATTATATAGAATATATCTTTTTTAATAATTTTTTATTCATCCTTAGCCTGTCTATTCTTATTTAATAACAATTGATTTTACATTATTTAATGACGCAAATTTAATCTCGTCATGTAATGTAATATCATGGAATGTCCGACACAATTACAATATTTTAACAGTGTTAAGTTTCATAAGAATAATTTTTTCGCTTTTCACAATCAGCTGAATATATTCTTAATTGATCTGTTACCTAAACGTAATTATTAAATCTTGCGTATCTCAACATAAAATTTTATCTCGAGTATATAATCTAATCTTTTAGAACGAACAAAAGTAAAAGAGTTATACGAGGTTTATTTAACCGAGGTCCTCAAATCAAGTTAAATAATCGCAAAAATTTATAAAGTGTTCTTGAGTAATTAGAGGCCCAGTTTAATAAAGAATATTATTTTAATTAATTAATTTTGTTTAATAGAAACCATAGTACATGAATAGCGCTTGCTATTCAGTTTTGAAATCAATAAAAGACCAATTGGGATAAAGAATATCTTTATCTCTATTATTTCTAGCATACAAACGCACACTACACATACATACACGTGCGCATGCGTACACATACACACTTCTACATGAAAGAATTAAAATGGACCACCATCGTACACTGGCGTATTTTTACGACGTAATCCTGATTTATATCAATGCCCCGGCGGCCGGCAATCGCGGGGCTTTATTGAAATTAAACGGAACTTCATTCGGTGAGTGCGAAATTTTCGATACGGGACAAATTGTACTGTCGAGCTTTATTTTGGCGAACCCCGTCATAGAAGCGAGCGGCTATCGTATTTCGCGGATTATTATACTGCCTGGCGTTGCATTATCCGCGAATCAGCTACTTCGCAATCCGGAATTATTTCCAAATTATCCGGCCGCTGTTATCGTCCATCGCAAGCATTAATAACTGAGCAATAACGAGAACGCGAACGAGCGGTCGCAGCATCGAGAATCGATTACGCTTCTCCATCGAGCATTCGCGTGCATTAATTCGAATTCGCATAATCTTGGTCTTAAAAATACCAGCTGAATTCTGGTTCTATGATTAAAATGGATTATTAAAATTCATCTACAGTTTAATTACTTAATTGCTAAATTATTTATATATATTTTTTTATATTTTTTTCTTTTCATGTTCAGACAAATGTAAACTCAATATAACACTATAAATGTTAATGTCAAATTGATTTAAAATTTTTATTTTGAAATTTAAATAATTTTAATTGCAAATTAATACTTAATTAGCTTAAAATTAATAACAATTTATATGAATCTACATAATTTTTATATTAATTATAAGTATCTAAGTATATACACCTCTATTATAAATTAAAAACAAATAAGTATGCCGAATATTATAGATAGAAATAGATAGAAATAATTTGTACGCAATTCGACGTTTCTGTCATAGCGTTACGAAATATATGGACACGCCACGTGCCGTGAAAACCAGTACGATTTTTTTTTACGAAATCTGCAACAAAATCGTTACAATATGCCAAATATCGCGCATTGCAAACCTATCTTTAGTCGCAGCAGATCATCGCAGACGGACGAGCGGGTCGCACTTTGTAGCACAATCCGGATTTATAACAGCAAAAACACCCGCTTTTGTCGAGTGCTGGCGGCCTTCGTCGAAATTAAACGAACGCCTGCCTGACCTCCTTTTGATCGTCCTATCGTGTACATAGTTGCTTCATGTGACGTATTTCATCGGTGTGGAACATTTTAATCGGTTTCGTAGTTCGAGAGACTCGTGCAATTCTGTCGAAATCCTGTTCTGGAAAAACAGGAACAGGGCTTTCGGATTTTTAGTATTAGAGAATTCATTCTTCGGTTCGTTATGATTTCGTCAGTCGAAGTGATTAAACTGTATGAGAGAGGGGAAGAGAGGGAGAGAGAGAAAGAAAGAGAGAGAGAGAGAGAGAGAGAGAGAGAGAGAGAGAGAGAGAGATTCCGGCATGAATATTTATCTTTCACACATGAATTAAAAATAAATTAACATGAGAAGGTGATGTGCTTAACATGTAAGAGACAAAAATGTGCATATAAGAAAATAGATTTAGATATGAGATATACATTTATTTAATATTTTACATAAATTTTATACTGCTTACAATTGTTAACTACAATATTATACATCTTAAAATTAATACTACATTAAATTTAATAATAGCATTAATAGCCAATAAATTATCAATAATCGCTAAATTAGATTAAATTTAAAATAATTATTTAATAATTAGACTAATGTTAATTAACATGTAAAATATATATATATATATATATATATATAAATCAACTTTTATATATATATATATATATATATATATATATATATAAAAGTTGATTTGTTAATTAATTCGCCTAAAATATAATTCAATCAATTATACAGAGCGAGCTAAACCTACAACGCTTTAATAAATAATTTTTCTAAAATTGTAAACGAATGAAAAATGGTCTTTAAAAATAATTCAGCGGCTGATAAACAGACACGACACATCTGCGACGCGCTATATATAATTTGCGTATTTGGCGGCACGGACATTCACTGTACATCCGCTATTTTAATTTAAAGCAACGTGTGTTTCGTGACGCGAACACTATGCGTTAATCGCGTACGAACGAGCGAACTGCACCAGAGAAAATCCCTGGTAAATCCCGGACGAGTGCAATTCGTGCATCGGCGCAAGCTGCAGGTAGCGCGAGGACGATTGTCCGCGCCGTTGCACGTCCCCAAAACGATAACATCTCATGATCTGTCGGACGGATGAACAGAGCGTGGGGTGCGCGAATTCCGCGTCGGACCGATAATTGAAAATCAGTGTCCCATATATCGATTCGCCGGATTGTCGAATCTCTAAACGCACTCGCCTCCCTTTCGTCTCTACTTCGCGCGTGCGCAAATGAGTTTTTAATGAAAACTTTGCTCCTGTTTTATCATTTTAATAACACGTTAAACGACGAAATTGTATTACGATACATTTTGTATGAAAAAAGATAAAAAAAAAAGGAACGATATTTGAAATAAAATTGTGCTACAAAAATTTGTGGAACATGTAGCATATTTGTTATTCGCACGCTGCTATTTATTTGCTGTACAGATTATCGTTGAACGCGACAAATGTCAAATATCGTGAAACAATGTGGATATATCAAATAAAAGCTCAAGATGTATAAATGAAAATAAATGTCAAAATTCGATTATTTTGATACAAAATCGTAAACACGTGTGTAATTTTTTTATTACATTTTAAATATTTAGTCCATTTAGTCATTTATATTTTAAATGCTACCAATTCTATTTCTGTATCTTACTCAAAATAATATATCTGTAAAAATAGTCTGTAAGAATAGTTTTCGAATAAAACAACTTTTTAATATTATTAATTATCCCGACACTAAAAACTTGACTATTTAAAATTTCAATAAAAAAATTAATTTATAGAAAATTATCTTAGAAATGAGGGATTGTGTTATATTGAAATAATCCGATATTGTAAAAAGTAAATTCACGTAAAAAGAAAACGAGCAATGGAAACTATGGTGACAATGTACTTTGTGTTAAATTCACCAGTTCCGCTCGTTTTCGCCGTACGCGTCGTCGAGGAGGGTAATTTTTCGCATTGTAATCGGTGTAATCCTCGTATCCGAGTCAGCCAGCCGGATATGAATGCTAAGAGGATTTTCCGGATTTTGAGGATGCGATGCGCGACCGCGAAGGGGACGCCCAACAAATTATGCAACGCGCGGTCGGCCGCGCGATAACAAGCGGCTAAAAAATCGTGACTTTCCCGGCCGCGAGATAAAGCAGGCCACTCGTTGCAAATCGCGTTTCATAATGAAACGACTGTTCTCCGCGAGTGAACGTGCGGTTTAAAATTTCGCTCGCGCGTGTGTATTGTGTATGTGTATGTGTGTATCTAATCGATATTGCCAACTTCATGACATAGAACTATCAATTTACTTTTGATTTTTATATAGTTGTAAAATAAAAAATATATAAATTTATATTTTATAAATGTGAGACGTATGTAATGTCGCACCTTCTCGCACGAGATCAACCTCAAAAGAGTCTTTCAAAATAAATATGTAAAGTAAATATAAATTAAATATGTATATTCAAAATTATATATTTGTTAAAATAATTAAAAATTCTTCTAGTATTTTTCGTCGTTAATATATAGCTACCTTCCGCAGATTTTACTGCGGAAGAGAACGGACGTAAAACGAGCAATATTGGCGGTCTTAAACGGTCCACGAAACGGGAAGGGTTGCAATACGAAAAAGAGAGGGGTAGATCTAGGAGGCAGAGAGACACGGGGACGAGAAACAAGACGGAAGTAACTGTTCGGACGGAAGTTCCAATTGCCGGCTGGATCTATATTTAATAAGACAGGAGAGTTATACTTTCCGCCGGAGCGGAATCGGTCGCGATGCGCAATTCGAGCGCGAAAGTTTCGTCGGAATTATCCTCTACTTCGTCGGTGCCGGCCTTAGTCCGCCATCGCCTGAGATAATTAAATATATCCGTCCACGAAAATGCTCAAATGGATTTTCCCCAAGAGGAGAGCCGCGATAAGAAATTTTCCGTTCGGGAAAACAGCGCTGCCGGAAAAAGTTTCCCCTCCTTTGTCGTCCCTCTTTTTCTTTGTTATATCATTGGCAATTCTCTTTTATTTCGCAGATGATTATACCATGTTAAATTGATCTTGAACCATAGTCATGATATTGCAAAGATTACAGAAGAGTAGTGATAAGTAGTGATAAGTTGTAAAATTACGAAGAAATTCAATAAGACATAAATTCTATGTACATTAAGAAAATATTCTTATTTTAATACTTTTTTTGTAGAAAAATTTGTTATTATAAAGTCTGTAGAAAGATTGGAATTACTAAATTTGTTATATTTATATTGTACTATTTTAATAGAAGATCTTACGATAATAATTGCATATGGCGAAAGGAAATATTTACATATTGAAAAATTGTAAAATTTGAAATTTATTATAATAATTAGAATTTACAGAGCTTATAATTTAAAAACGTTTCTGTATAATATAAATTTTATTAGAATATAAAATTTATTTTATTGTTTTCCAAATTTTAAAAGAAAAGAAAAATTGTATCATAATTTCTGTAAAACGGTAAAAATTTAAATAAATTTTTATTTTTGTTATCGCGATATGTGTTATGAAGTTATCTGTCACGGTAAATTGAGAAGTGTTACAGTATATATTTATATAAGTACCTCCTTGAAAAGAGTATTAAAGCATAAGCCGCGATTTTATTTTGAGACGTGATACAAGATCAGTAAGGGTTTTAAAATTATTGCGAACCTTTCGAAAGGGGCGCCATTAAGTTTCATTTTTTTTTTTTTAAGTCAATCGAGTTAGCCTCGTGCGAACTTCCACTCAGCAAAAGTTAGTCGTGAACGAAGGACTATAATTACTATGCCGCATAGCGTAACTCGACTCGCGGCACTGCGACATCGAGATCCCGAAGGAACCTACTCGCTTTCATTTAATTCATCAAACCGACAAGCTTTGATAAGGAAAAAGGGTCCTTTTGTGCAGCCTTCATAATCAAAGAACACGAAATTCTTTTAAGCAATAATAAATTTTATAATTTATTCCTAGGTTTTTATAATTTTTGCAATGTCATGATTGGACAAAGCTTAAAATTTAATACATGATAATAGTAGAATAAACAACAACTAATGATAATACAAAACTTCATTATTGTTTTATTATACATTATATGTATATATACATTATATTATGAATATATATTTACATATAACATAAAATTAATTATATAAAGTCTTTATAAATTGCACCCTCTAATTAAAAACATTTGTAATAAGTTTATGTTTTATTATGCTTGATAATAATTAACTATATATTTTAATTATTGAATTATTAAATAAATATTTTAATTGTTTAATTAAATGAAACAAATACATCTTTGTAAAATATTTTTTACGCACGTCAAAATACTTTGGTAAAAACGAAAAAGACGAATATAATCGATTTTAATGTTAAAAGATTTCACAGCAAATGGAAAAAAAATTGAGCGGAAAGTGAATAAATTAAAAGAGGGAATGTGTTGCGCCAACTGTGGTAAAAATTGAAGTCGATTTTTCGGCCGTTCATTCATTCTTTAATCAATGAATTTCCTATTGAATTTTATTCTCTCAGAATTTTATTTGTGATCACAACTCGTCAAATTCAATTATCTCTTTAGTTATAAATAATTTTTTTATGTTATCCAGAAACGAAAAATTTGTTAAATTTATAATCTCTTTATGAAATATTATACTTGATATTTTGAAATATGATACTTGATATTTTGAAGAATATGTTTATATATTGTGAGACCTTTATATAAGTAATAGTATATAAAATTCTTGGATATGTATTTTTTCCATTTAACTCATTTAAATTTAATAATGTGAAATAATATCAATATATCTCCTTCTTTTTTGTATTATTTACTAAATATATTATTTATTAAAAATTTACTAGAACAGTCTAAATTGATAACAAATAATAAATAAGCTTTTCCAATAGTTTTCACATAGCATATTAAAATATGTGAAAAAATCTGCATATAATTCTCAGTAACATAAAATCATTTATACTTTTAATTTTACGATATAGAAAAATAATTTTAGCTTAATAAAATATTCAAAATAACTATAAACTTAAATAATTAAAATAAATATGTTTATAAATGTAATGTAATTTTATGTATATATTTATAAACAATATTAATAATTTTAACGTTGGAAGTTAAACAGATTAAGACAATACTTTGGAAGTTATTTCTGAGATCTGTGAAATAGAACTGTTAATTTCTTTTGTTTGCTTATAAGAGTTATCAAATTATAATAATTCTTAATTCCTATTCTTGATTTAATATCTTTTGAAGTTTAACACTGAGAAGTATAATCTCACTTTTGATACCTTTCCGTCCAACTGTCGCCCGTGTTAAAACCCTATATCCCGCCGAGTGGTTTGTATCTTCACATTGTACAGTCGTAATCTAGTTTCTAAACATATCGAGATATCTACTCTCATAATGCCGACATAATGGAAGGGCGCGAAGGACGAAGGGGAGTCGCGTAATTTGTAATCATGCGACGCATTATGATTTATCGCGATAAACCTGCGTGTGCTCGCCTCACCTAGAGTCACAACGTACTGGAATATCAACACGTCTATATAATTGTGACCGATGGTCGCCCGATTTTCACAACGCGCCTGCAAATCGACCAGGCAAACATTGTTTCGCCCAATCTGATTTTTTGAAAACACGCACCCGATAAAAATATTATCGGATTATTCGGCAGAAACTTTACAACGTATCTCATAAAGAACAGTAGAGATTTTACTAACTATGATATATTCTATAGGTAAACACAAGAAATGTTATTTTAAGTTAAGTATTCTTTTTTTAAGTTTTTATTTAAATATTTATTCATATATATAAAATTAATATTTTTTGAATACAAAAGGTATTTTTGCTTTATTTATTTTCTAAGGAAAATATACTTTTGTACTACAAATGATCTTCTCTCAAACTAAATATTTTTAAAAAAATGGTTATCAAAAAGTTTACATTCATAATTGATGATACTTTACAGCTTAGAGAGTTTAAGCTTTCAGAGTACTCTCTCTTAGAAACTTTTTGCCGTATATTTTTCTACCGTGGCTTATCGGATAGAAGAATTCTGATTTCCACAAACGTCTGTACGTTGTGTTCCATCAACTCATTGTAAAACTGACGAGGGAAACGAAGAACGGAAAGAGAGAAAAAGGTGGAATAATATTTCCATTTCGCTTTATTATGCTCGGAACTAGAAATCTCCTCCTTACCACAGTTTGTGTTGCTATCCTTCCGCAGTATAATTATTCTTCGTTGCAACCGCGTGCAGCTTTTTGCCTCTCCGAACGTTTTTGCTGCGTCTTGGCCGCGGTTTTATAATCACTCGTTGTTTTAGGCGAATAGAAATTTCGTTGTTCCCCTCCCCCCTTCTCTCTCTCTCTCTCTCTCTCTCTCTCTCCCCTCTTTCTCTTTCTTTCCTTCCTTCTACCGTTGTCTATCTCTGCCACTCTTCTTTCTCTCCCGCACCATCTTTCGTGGAGGCATTTTCTCGCTTAACGACGGCGGGAAGAAAAATAAGTAGTGGCACTCATTTTTAATGCAGGACATAAAGCGCTGTGCATCTTGAGAGCAAGCGTGTGCGCGAAATCCACTCGCTAAATTGAATTTTAAAGGAACGTTTGGTTTAAAAACCGATTTGCAGCCAGAATATCGTACTCGCACCTTGAAAAAATTTGAAGGTGCAAGTATGCACTGGTGTGGGTAAGCGTGCAGTTACAGTCCCTTATTTATTAAAATTCGTGTTTCCTTATTAAAGATAATCTTATGTGTTTATCTGTTGAATAAATTTAAATATAAATTCTCTTCGCGTACTTATCGTACAATGCAAAACTGTTGTTTTTAATTAAAATTAATCTTTATCAACATAATTAAAAGAAAAAAAATTTTCTTCATTTTTTTTATCATAACACTTTTTGCATATATAAAACTGATTTAGAAAATCGTAATTATTATATAGATCAAATAATATCCCCATCAAATCTAGCCGGAAGTGCTCCAGCTGACGGACTTTCCTCGACGCAGGTTTTCATTTCTCGAATTTAATAGCTCGTCCGCAATTATTTGTATGCTTTTCATCGTAACAGTAAAGTTGTTGAGATTTTTCGCAATGAGAGAAAGATTGAAAGAACAACCGGGGATAGAAAATGGACGAAGCAGGCGCAAAAGAGAAAGAGAGAGGAAGCGATAAGGAGAGAGCAAAAGAGACACTGCAAAACTGAGCACATGGATTTTTACGAGCTACTCGCGAAACGGAAGTCGATAAAAGAAGCACGGACTGGTCGCTCTCTCGCCTCGTAATTAATTATAAAACGTTCGGTGAGAAGCAGAGACAAGCAGGGGTTTGGAGGAGGACGGTTAGGCGGTACGAGCGGCTATAAAAAATTCTCTATACGAGGCGTAGTCACCTCATGGCCGTACTTGAGCGTGCATTCGCTCGGGCGCAGCACTGTAACAGCGAGATTTTTCCGATCATCCTACGTGAATAAGGAGAGAATTTATAGCAGCAGTAGTTAACCGGTATATAATGGCGACGTTAATGTGCTCGGATATAAGCGGAACGGTAATGCTAATATGGTCGGTTAAAGCGACGTTTTCCAATCGTTTATGCAAATGACATACTATACTTAAACGGGAAATAGCGAAACTTTCGTAAACAAATATGTATATATAATTATCTTATTAGTATTACGAAATTAAAATCCATTATTAGACATTTTCCAAAAGAGCTTATTCAAAATGAAAGAGAGAAACAAGGGATAGGGTATACAGAGATAGAGAGAGAGAAAAAGAAATGAGAATTTAATTATGCAATGGAAATTATGTCTGTGCATTTGCAATCTACAATATATATCAAAGCAATTCCACGGGAGATGTAAGATCTTAATAATCATGGGGGAGCCATTTTGAAAGAGTTCAGATCACAATGCCGAATATTTCCTCGCACGGCGCCGAATAGACGGATTTCTGCAATCGCGAGCGCCGAATGATGCCTTTGACAGCGGCCATTTCTGAAAGTGCTCCTGCATCTTTGAGAATTTCGTTGTAGCCCGAAGAGAGATGAAAGGATTCGTATTCCCGTTACGGTATTGCGCGATACATCAAACGCAAAACAAATTTGTGTGCGCACGGGGGACGCATTGTGATATCATAAGGTATCATAAGCGATGCTCGTGACCCTTCTCTCTCTCCCCCGACCCTCCCATCATCTCGTGGGATGTAATCCCGCTGGCAACGACATTTCTGTAGTATACGTAGTAATTCAATTCTCGACACCGCGTACTGATACAGTATAGATGCACTCCAAAAAGAAAACAATGTTATTTGACAATGTTATCCGATATTATTGTTTTGTCATAAATGAAGAAGAAACGAATTTTAAAACAAATAACAGCTTTTCTATAATAATTCAAACATTTATATCCATATAATAACTGACATTCATATTTATTATTTATAATATATTTACAATTTTACAATAATAATTAATAAAAAAATAATTAATTAAAAAAGTAATAGTTACAGAATAAAGATTCCATTTAAGATATTTTATGTTGGGATAATTTTATAGTTTCTATAAATAATAAAATTGCATTGTGCGATAAAATAAAATTTTCTTTGATTATTTTTGATAAATATCAAGCTTATAATCTGTTTTACTTATCTTAACTAAATATCTTTGATAATAATTTTATTAATGTTTCTATATTGAACAATTTAATTGCAAAAGAATACTACGAATAGTAAGACAAATTGCAATCAAAGGTCTAATAGTATCCATGCTATACATACAGGGATGAATTAAACAAAGCGAGTGGCAAAGGGATGAATATCATATCGCAAATTGATAAAATCTGAAAGTTGCTTTATGCTCTTTTACGCGCGATGCGCGACTGATCACGTCGTTTGATTAATCAAAAAACCCGATTCATCTCGATGCAGCTTTATCGATGCATTAACAGCGACACAATTTGCGCTTTATACGCACACGCTCGGCAATTTACTGTGTTTGTGGTCGCGAAAAAACTCGCATAGTAAACAATCGATAAAATATGGCGATCGTCATTGGTCACCATCAAATCTCCATGCGTCCAAATGAACAGAATTGAGAACAGCAGAATTCGCGCAAATTCAAGCATATTATAAAAGTTATTGAAAGCTTTTTTTTATTTTAGCAATCCTTAAATTTTCATATTTTTCAGTAACACAATTTTTATAGAAAGTTGATTGATATTTGAACAAACATTTTTTTCCATTTTATTCTTCACTATTCTGCAATTTAAAAAGGTAATTACAGAAACATCTTACAGAAACAATATATAAAGCTAACGCGAATTAAGCTGATACATTTATAAAATCCTTTCTGATTGCGTTCTCTTTTAATTTGAGATATTGAAATACCACTTTGTCTATTTATGATTTTGTGTTATATTTGCAAGAATCTTTCTAAGTATAGAATAATTTTGAGTATAAAATTTTCACTGTTTTATTATTTTCATTATTGCATCAGTTACTTTTTCGATGTTTTACAAAAATGCGTTTATTCACATTAAAGAAAAAAATTTATCTTGACGTAATAATTTATTTGTGCTGATTTATGATGAGTTGGTGCAGGCGCGTACGTCCGTTTTGTTCACGACCCTTCGTTCTCATTCAAACTATTCGTGCGCGCCTAATGAAATATAATTTGTCGTCGTCGGAGAGTTTCACGTCGGCCAGTTATAAATAACGGAAACGCTTTATCGCGAGGATATTAAATCATTGCGCACTCTCGCTTTTCCCCTCTTACTCCACCTCCGTCTTTCGAGCAGCGTTTTGTCGCGCGGTAATTTGCCGTAATAACGACGAATTTCCCGAATTTTTTGGCGCTGGCAAACTGATCTCAATGGAATTCCACTTTTATTTTCTTTTTTTCTTCCCACCGTAACGTCGGGTTTTAATCTTGCCCGCCACGCTGCGGCTCGAGAAAAATGTTACAGGTACATTCTTTATGTGCGGACTGGCGTTTTAATATGTACGTTGTCGATTCTGTTTCAGGATCTGGCATCAAGGTGCCGATGGCCATTCTGAATTGCCTCTACGCCCGACAATTGTGCTACGAGGATCCGTCATGCAGCGCCATTTTGGAGATTATACCAAGAGTTTGCGGTCCAGAATTAGGTAAGTTAATTAGGTCATCTTTTCCTAATAATTCGGAGTAATTAATTAATGTGCTCATATTAATTGTTAATAACTTAAATTAAGTTACACCAATTATACGTGCTTATCACAATTTTCATTGTACACACATACATTTAGGATTGAATTAATAATAATCAAATTGGTGATAATCAAAATAGTCGATTATATGTTACTACCATACCTCTAACTTGATAAATCAATCACACAACTTTGATATATCGGATATTATAATAATTCAATGAAATTGATAGTTTAATTACATTTTTATATTCGGTTTAAAAATTATATTTTACGATTTTTAATAAATATATAATAATTTTAATAATTTTAATTATAATAATTTTTTAGTAAACTTATTTTATTTTTGCAAATTAATGATTTTATTAACGTAAATTACCAAAATAAGCGGAGCTCATAATTTCACATCTTAGAAACATCTACACGAATGAGTTTTAAAGCTCAATCGATATCTGAAAATTAAATATATTGCTTAAGATTTTACTGAATTGACGTCTTAGCTTTATATCAAATCTTATACAAAAGACATTTTTTTTTTCTTATGATGTATCGTACTTAATGCCTTCTTTATTTTTTTTAAAAGGATAATTTAAATAGTTTACGTAGAAAAATATGAAACGTGATTTACTATACGAGTTTATAAATCGAAAAGTTTACGCAAAAATAAAAATCATGATCAATTCTGCAAAATAAAAACTAACCTCGACATTTTTTTATTTTTATATCTATATAAACCATTATTCATGCATCAGATAAATATGATATCGATTCTCACTAAAGAAATGAGATATAGTTTGATATAATCTGTTGTCACAATATGCAGGAAAATTCTAGCAAGAGCTTTAGCTTTTTATAGATCGTGCAATACTTAATCTCATGCAATATATTATTCATACATTCCTTCTTGTAATAATCATGGGTCCTAATGGGTCGCACATGATTCGTAAAATCTCATATTAGTCCGCGTAAAATAAAAGACGGCCCGCGAACGCGACAGCGTCACATTTGAAATTTGCGACGTGAAAGCGTCGTACCGCATTTCCATAAAATTTGCATATGGATTCCCAAATCCCTAGGAATTTCTTATGGAAACGATGATGACATTAATGTTTAAATTTTGAATTCCGTGTGAAAGTCCGCAGAACTTCTAAAAGTATCTTGCCAGCATTTTTTATAAGTGAAGATGAATTCATAGAAACTATTTTGAGTTTGAGGATTGCCATTTTGGTCTGTAGATATTTGACTGACTATTGCAGGTAATATTTATGAAATAAACATTTCTTTGTTTGTATTGATGTAAAAATAACGTCGAGAAATTAGTTATTAACAGCCGAAATATAATTCTAATATTTCTCGTTATATATAACACAAATAGTCGTATATATCTATTTTCAAGTTGTTTATTTCTTTTATTCGATTTCATAAAGCAATACCTCTCTCCATAAATGATTATGAATCATAATGGATCCGCGAATGGCAGTGACGTATCGGACATGATAAATAAAAAGTATCGTTCGTCGCACCGTTCTTAAAACAGAAGTAAAAGCCTCAGTAGATTTTCCAAGCTAAAAGCTTTCCGAAAGCAGTGCCATTTGTTTTACTTTCGCCTGGGCGATTACATGATAGATTATTCACGTAACTCCTTGGTATCAGAAAGGAGCGCGGAAGCCGCGGCATAAATCACAATGGACGGTGTCTTTGTTTTAAAAAGCCGCGTGCGCGCACTCCTACCATGTCGAACGAAATAAAATATATAACGGCGTTCGTGCGCTCTCTCTCTCTCTCTCTCTCTCTCTCTCTCTCTCTCTCAACTTTGCTCGAAGGCGGACTGCTTTTTAATGCAACACACGCCATTTTGCATTTTGCACGTCGACAATGTTTGCGAGAGCTTCAAGCGCATTTCTTGCGATACGACGACGGTATTCCGTTTGCGATTAAAAGATAGAAAGAAACTGGCGACAAAGCATTATTATTTACACAATTCATTCAATTTTTATTTAATGATCCAAAAAGCTGAATCCACTTTTAAATACAATTTTTAAAATACTTGAGAATCTAGTAACTTGATTTTATCTATTTCTATGCCAGACTCGATGTCAGACTACATAAAAGAATAATGTTAAATTTAAATAATGTTAAATTTAAGTTAAAACATTTATATTTTCTCGTCTATAAAAATCCATTCGTTCCTTAAAATTTACAAGATATATCGATAGCTTCGAAGTCACGACAGTCTTTCTTATATTCTTCTTAAATTCTTGATTCCATTTAAAGAAGTTTCTTTCATATAATATGTATTTTATCAGACATTTTAATTTATATTTTCGTCTATAAAAGTCCGTTCGTTTCTTAAAATTTACAACATATATCGACAGTATGTATTTTATCAAAGACATTTTAATTAAATTTTGAACATTTTTAAATAAAAATTTTCTAAGCAGGAAAAAACGAGAACTTTAACGATCTTTATATAAATATTCTTTAGCTGATAATGTGACATTAAAGTCGAGGGGAATCTGGTGCGATGATAAGATTTAGCGGTGTCGAGAATAATTTACTGTTCGCGTTGCGATCGCGTCCGTAACGCGATTTCCATTCGGATGCGACGAAGGAAAAAGATGCAACCGAGGACGGGTGGAGGGATAACGAGGATTGGAGAAACGAGGTCGTCGACCGCCTCCTCTCGAGCTGTCCTCGTTTTCTTTCTCTCGTTACGATCACATTGGAGGTAGTGAGGTGGAGAACTCAACTCTATACCTTTCGATTTCGTCATTGAATTAATCACTCCCACGAGGACAATTATTCCGGGAAAGCTCAAATAAATCGACTGCGGAAGTTTAAAAATGCTCTCCGATGCGACGATTTAACACGCGAATTGTTTCAAGTTAATATTTTTTTATATTTATTATATGTAGTAACGAGGATAATAAAAAACCAGAAATGGGAACGTGTATTATTTATCGTCTTGGACAAGATTCGCACAATGAACAATTCATGCGATTAAACGTACAAGAGCGTTAACACGAAATACGAGTTGTATATTTTTTCGATAATAATAATTTGATTATACGCACTCGTAATTATATCATATGCACGAGTAACTTAAACAAAAATAAATAACTAAATAACTAAATATTAATGAAATTATAAATTAATAAATTTTAATTTTTAATATTATGTTTATTAGAATTTAAGTATGTTTTTAAATTTTTTTCTGCTCTCTTTCTCTTCTATGTTCTCTTCTCTCTCTCTCTCTCTCTCTCTCTCTCTCTCTATCTATCTTTTTTTAAATGATATAATCAATATCTTAAATAAATGCTTTTATTTTTAATTTAATGTTCTAAGATTGGTGATTATATTTATACAAGAATTTATTTGGAACGTTGTAAGTGATGTAATAAAATACTATTTTTAATCTGAAAATATTCTAGAAAACAATAAGTATTGATCTAGTTTTGTTCAATAAAACAATATATATTGTTATATTTTAAAATATTCACTTTTTTTTTCTTGTGTTTGCTAATGAAAATTGACTTAAACTTTTGAGACAAAATAAGCACGGTGAATTAAAAAGAATATTTAAATTGAATTTGCAGATTTGAACTTGGAATAGCTTTTAGATCTAAGAATAAAACAAACAAGTTAATTAAATATCTTTATCCAAGTCTCTAGTTTAACAGTACGCAATTTAATTAACTTAAATCTGTATTAGCAATATCTGGAGGTCTTATTTATCTCCGATAATAAGATATAAAATCGTTACTAAGATATTTATAGCTAATTATGTTCATTCTTAGTAAAAAGTTGTAAATTTTACTTCAAATCTTCAAAGATTCAAAGAAATCTTCAAAGAAAAACATATTGTGATACATATTGCTCTTGACACAGAATTTAAACAAAGGTATTCATTAAATTAAACTATTTTGATAATTTCTAATAATAATAATATTATTAATAATATTGCATAAAAATAAATTAACATCATAATTAACATCAAGGTAAACGATAATCCGCGCGATCAAAATTTTGACTAATTTCACTTACTAACGATAGGAACTATATATGCCAAATTGTAGCGAGCTGTGATAGCACGACTATTCGATTTATGCGAGGATATCCGCGTGCAAGAGATCTTCATTTTCTGCATAACATGATTCATCCTAACGCAAAATTATGTTTAGTATACTACACACATATCGCGCGTATCCTCTTTCACCAGTTAATATTGTACACACCTGTAATTGGCAACCATGTGTAACTAATATATTATTGTGAAATGGATCCTCTATTATGTTAATTCACAATTACAAAAATAATTTCTAAAACTTTTTTTTTTAAATTTGGAAAAAAATATATGTGTTTAACATCTTAAATTTAAAGTAACAATAATTTAATATTAAAACTGGATAATTTTCGAGGTAGTACTATTAAATACAGTTTGATGCGTATTAGGAATAAAGCATGATCAGATTTCCGATGCCATAATTATGATGTTATTACCATACTCACAGCGGGTGCATATAAATTAATAGTTTGCAATACAAACGAAACCATATCATGTCCTTCATATCGTTACTGTTTGAACGAAATGACATAGTATCTTATAAATAACTTTTGCGAAAGCTTAATAAAAAGATTTCAGAAAATAAAGATTAATAGATTATAGCTTATAAAACGTTGTATGATCAGGAATATCTACGCATTTTTTTTTAAATCTTTTTACTAAAATAAATAATCTGATATCTTCTACATTTTTTGTATCAAAAAACTTTTAACAATTATAAATTTAGAAAATACCAAATGTTACAAATAGAAACTTAATTTATTTTTCGACAATGTTTCCAAGAGAACTCTTTTTCCTTTTTCTTTTTTTAAAATCTGTTTTTCTCCCAAATTTCTCCAATTGCTTTGTAACTTGCTCATTTTGCAGGAAAAATGTGTTTATCAGGCAACATCGTGATTTGAATAAATCTCGCGGGAAATAAAGTAAAGAGTCGATTTACAAGGTTCATCTTACAAAGTAATAGGTTGTAAAATTAGGGCTTGTGAATGGGATAGCGTTACCGAAGTGGCTGGCCCCTGCTGCGGTACAACTCCGTAGGACGATAATAACCTGCGTGGGAACACGGCGTTGTACATCGACAACTTCCGGCTGACCTGTTTCTATCCCCTTCCGCCGAAATTTCAGCTTGGACGGGCCATGCCGGAAGCTCCACTGAGATCGATATCTCGATACGCGCATTTCGGAGGCCCGCACTATTAACGGCCGGCCGATCGCGAGCCCGGCAAATGCTCGGGGGTACATTGATACCGCGCCCTCAGATTTCATCCCCTTAAGATTTCTAAATAACAGATTTCTAACATTCATCGCTCAAACTTTAGCGAAAGTACCAATAATTCACAAGATAATTGTAATATTCAAATGTAAAAAAAAAAAAGAATATATTTAGATATTCAAATGAGTCCGAAATTAATCTATCAATTAATTATCAGTATCGAATTGGTAACGTAAAGGTTAACGCAATAATTAATAGGACGTATCGCGACGTGTCAAGTAAACATGTATTGGCAGACGCGTGATGAATATGTCCAATAATATGAAGGGATAAAAGTAGCATGATAAAGGATTAAACCAAACGGGAAAGTGTGTGACTACCAAACAAGGAATATGTCGAGGCTTGTCATTGTTCCGGGACGATCATTTGCGTCGATAGAGCGTGGGAGTGGGATCCAGCATAATAGTCGATAACATTCATCTTGTGGATCACTGAAGTGCGAAATAAGGGTCGTGGATTACGTTACAAACGCCATTCACGGTCACTCGGGCGACATTAACGATCTGGTACGGAAACACGAATTACGTTAGTAACCCATACGATTCGTATCCCGCAGTCTTGAGCCGAGTAAACTCGCATAACGAGTAGTAAATTTAACCATAATACCTCCTTACTTTTACCGAGGTATTATGTATTCGAAGAGCTTGAGAACTCTCTAATAAGCAAACTTCTTATCTTTTTACAAAAATATGCATAGAAGCATATTGGTATTAAGCTAAATATGCTAGTGAAATAACAGTTTGAAGAATAATTAATTAATTGCGAAAATATTTATATAATATCGTTAAAATTGGGAATTATTAAAATTAATGTTTGAAATATTTACGGATTGAAAGAAGCACAAAAGTTAAATGTAATTTTTGAAACTTTTGTAATTTTTAATATATGTAAAGTATTAGAAATATTACTAAAAATTGTAAAAACGAATTATAAAATGGGAAACAAAAATTATCTTTTTCTTTGTATATTAGATTTTATTATATATATTACAATTTAATAAAATATTATACATATATGTGTTATTCTTTATTTATAATTACAAAATTATTTCTATTTTTGTATAATATTAAATTACTATGTATAACTAGGTCAATAAAATAATTAAATCTGTTAAATCATTTGGCAAATTAAAGATATTAATTTAAATTAAAGTTTATTATTGCGAATGAATTCCAAATAGATTGTAACCGCAAAAGGTAATTTAGATAATTAAAAAATTAATTAACAAGTAAAAATTAATACAAAAAACAATATTAAATTACGGATAAAAATTGTAGCTGCGCTATATCTCAACAAATGCAGTACTATGGTTTTTATTTTTTTATTGTATGTTCACTGAACAATTGTTTGTACATCATATATTGCGCTCGTCCATCACGAAAAGCTAGCAGTATCACTCAAAAACACAGTTTAAAAAAAAATCTGTTTTCATGTTTTCTAATAGCCAATAAAAGTACAAAAAAAAAGAGACAATACATGGGATTCCACGAATATATAAAAAAAAATCTGGCGTGGCCTAGAAACTGGTTCGAAATGACGGGTAATGTACTTTTTCGGCTAGTGCGGCATGTTTCGCTCGGCATGATGAACAGATTGCAACGACGGTGCATGTAACGCATCCCCGGTCGCGCGTCTGCACTAATCCTGCGGGATGCGCTTCGAAAGTTTTAAATTCTAAGTGGAACCGGAGAGTTCGCGGATAATGTTTCACGAAAGTTTTATACGACTTGTGTGATGAAGTCTCGGTAACTTATTTACGATACAATCGAGACCGAAAAACGTTGCACCGATGATACAATACTGACGATAATCGCATACAAATCTCTTTTTCTAAATAACACGTGTACTTCTAGTCGTGCAACGTTATGCAGATTTTGGCAGAATTTTACAAAATTACCACAAAATTCAATACATTATTGTATCATATATTCAACACGTTGTTAAACTTTCGAGCAAGTTATATATCCATTTTTATCAGGATATTAGATGTTATAAAATATATTGCATAACTTTCTGTACATGTGTGTAAAATTATTAATAAAAAATTGTTTATAAAATTTTGTTTATTAAATCTTGAAATATAAGATACTTATTTTATTTGTTTATTTTATTTGATTATAATTTAGGTTTTCATAGTTCGGCTTTACTCTATAGTTTTTATGGACATATTTTTAACCCAACAGATTAAAAAAATTTTGTTTAAACCTGTTGATTTAAAAATTTGTCTATAAAAGAGTAAAGCCAAACTATGGAAAACGATGAATTTATATTTTATTATAATTTTTAATTGAACCGTGTATTTTAGAAAGATCCTGATTTTATAGAATAAGCCAAATTTTTATTTGACGTATATAAATTAAACGCTTTCTTTGATAAATAGATTTTACGTGTATTTTTGCACCGAGTAAAAAAGGCTTGGAGTCTTTTATAATAGCTCGCTCGCCGGAAAAATCTTTTGCAATGTCACACGAATAAATCCAAAAGGAACTCCGAGGAATGGACGACGTCTCGGCTCGTACTAGGCGATGAGGGTGTGCAAAAGGGGCTTTGCCAGTAGAATGTGTACACATTGACGCTTCCACAAAGCCGGAAATCCCAGGACCTACTACCATCCATTCCAGGTTCTGCCAAGGCAACCGGTTAGCCGCCGCAGGCTGTCAAGCGCACAACTCAGAGCGAGTCCAAAGGCGCGTTTGGACCACTCAGGAGATTTCGGTTCGACTCCAAAGTGGAGGTTGTATCGCTCTCTTCTTGGGCTGCGCATTCCTGGTTGCAAGTGCAGCAAGACGCACAACACCAGCACCAATGCCGAAGTCACTGTCGCTGACTTACGGATTGACCGCACGGCCAATCGCATCTTACCATGAAATTTTGCCACTTTGCGAAGATTCGTGAACAGATGAAAGAATCGCAAAAAAGCGATAATGTGAGATATTCTCGAAAAATTTATTAAAATTGGAAATTTTTATTTAGTATATCGGTGGAAGAAGTTTTAAAATAATTCATTATTTGAGATATATTAATTTTTTGTATTTTTTTTTGTAAATTATAAGTAGATAGAAAACTACATAAATAGAAAATATCTTTCTCTTGGTTTAAATCTTCCAAATACGGCGATGATAATTATTATAAATTGGCACTTATATTTAATTTTAAAAGTAAGATTCAGCTTTTTTAAACTTGATCTAAATTTTTGGAAGATTTCTTTTTGTGTATAATTTCAAATTCGAAGAATTAGAAGATGACGAATATAGAGCATTGACTCTGATATGAACTGAAATTGCAAATGTTGTCCATATTTGCATGTAAATTGATTTTTAAAATGGTCATTTTTTTCTGTTCAAAATGCGAAAAAAATTCATACAGCCATTTTATTTCGGTTCAATATATATAAAGTATCAATTATTCCAATCTAAACAATTTTAATTAATGAGTTTCTCGTTAATTCAAATTAATTAGCAAAGGGCAATGAGAAACGCGCGGTAAGCAGTGCGCAATTAGATTTATAATTTTTCTTTATTAAAAATCAATCCTTTAAATGTTTCGGCTCCAATATTGAGCCATCTTCAGTGAAAAGATAATTAAGTCGCTAACTCTAATACTCGATAACGTGTAAATTTCAAAAGTTAAATCGTCAAATGAATTTTAAAAAACGTTAATAAATTTTAAACAAGTGTGCTAGTCGAAAGACAGACAATGTGCGAATACGATAAACATTATCACCATAAACGGCCTAACTCTACTGTAATAGATTTGACATTAATCGATTAAATCCACTAAAATATTATCGTTATAAATCAATTATATATTGTGGACTGCCTCATTAGGGACAAGATTAAAATATTTCCCTCACACGACACGGCAATCGGCGAGGGCGACACACAATTTACCTTGCCATATTAGAGTACGGCTTCGATTAATTATCTTTTCACTAACTCAATATTGGAGTCGTTTTATATATTAAAGTTTTATATATTAAATCTCAAAAAAGTTTTCAGTGGCAGTAAATTTTACAAATAAATTATTATATAGATAGAAAATATATAGAAAATATTGACTTCACTATAAGAACCATATATCAACTATTTCACAAAGAAATCGATATTGAACTTAATTGTTCCATGTGTATTATAGGATTTTTGATATTATTATTTATATATAAGCTTTTTTTAGTTAACATGTTTTTATAAAATATTTGTTGCATATTGAAAAAGATCAAAAACCAAATCATATAAATCTTACATTTAATATTAAAATATCAACCAGAATTCTATTAATAAATATACAAGTAAAATGTCATGCATGTAGTCGCTTATTATTTGCCTCTCACTTATTTACAAACGGAACAGAAAGAACGCTAGTTGCATCGTTACCACAGGCTAGCGAGTAGTTATTGCAGAATATATTCAATGCAGTAGTGATATTTCAGACCGTGGAAGCAATATGGCGGTCTGCACAAGCGCTGAATCATAAATAAAATCAGTCAGTATTGCCTTGTGTCCTGAGAATATATTATATTATGGAAAAAGATTATATTATGGAAAAATATTTCTGAGATTGCTTTATTAGAATTAATTGAAGCTATTTCACACTAAAGCAAGTAAATGACTATGAACTTATTAATCATGCTACGTGAACTTATCGGGTCTTTGATATAATTGCTGTTATGAATTATTCATCTTGATCCATCTTGAGAGGACGATTGATGAGAAAAGCGGATGTTGACTTATTCTGAATAATTAATAAATGTCTTTACTTAATTATTGACATTTAACAATCAAGACTTTTTTGTTTGTGAATAGTACTATTTTGTTTTTTTTATTTTATAACTGCGTTCTATGAATATTCTATCAATCTTCAGTTTTTATCTGAATATCTGTATTAATGTAATTTAATGTAAGAATTTAAATCCATCAATATTGATACATAGATAATCATAAAGCAAAGAAAATATTATATTCGAAATACAAATAATAGAATAATATATAATCTTGATATAAATCCTTAATATAATTAATTTCCTGCTTCTTCAAGTCAGAGCTACAATATATTCTCTTTTAAATTTTTTTTTATAATCCTGCATTAGGAGATTAAATATTGTACCGGTGCGGTTGTTTTTTCTGTATTTTTTTTCTTCAATGGAGTGCACTCGATTATGTGCATGATTACATCTTGTGATATTTTTCTTAATATATTCACTCAATATATTCAGTTATTTTAGATAAATATCATATTATAAAATCTTTAATGTGTCTTTTATTTTATTTATCACACATTTTATGTTTTATTTAATTAAACGCATTTGTAATATCAAATTATCTAGGTTTCATTATTATTTAAAAGTTTGCAAAATTTATTAAATCTATCGCGTAATTTAAATTAAAAATAAATTAGACATGAGAGATTGAATTACTATTTGTAATAGTAGAACAAATATAGGTTGATTAAAGGATAGTTATTATTGTATTGTATTGAAGGTATTTTAACAATTTTTCATAGTTTTTCATTATGTTTCGTAATGAAGATTGATAAAATCTTGCGCTAACTCAATTATAAGTTTAATTAATATTTAATTAGCTTTTGAGATTCTTGTTACGCTTACTAATTATTATAGAATGCTTCTATCAATTCCGATTCCGATATCGAAGATATTTTCTCCGTGTATTGATTCAGGATCCAGGTTGCTTTATGATCAAACGATAGTTGATTTATCGGTTTATCCAACTGATAATCTAACGATAGTTGGAATACGAGTAACGTCGGAACACGAGCTCCATTTTACCTTTAACCAGGTTGTTGAACGCCACGCGAGAACGTAAGCTCAACCATGCATAATCAAGCGTACGATGCACATTGATTTGCATGCAGAACTGAATTAGAGACGTAAATAATCCGCAATGTCATACCTCGATATCGATTGATTGGCATTAGCGTAATATGTTAGTATTAAAAATTAATAAACGTCATCGTTTGTATACTCTTGAGAAATTGAAAAGAAAATTATGAAATTATTCAGTTAATTAATTTTAATAACCACAAGCTTAATTATATAGCAATTCACAATCTGATTAAAGAGATGTTTGCATATTGTGTAGTAATTTGAATCAATATTATTTGTTAACATGAACCGCACTTTCAACAATTTATTTTTATATCGATCAGAAAGATAAATAATTATTCAAGTAATCAGAAAATTAAAATGCACATAGAGCGTGCAGTTTATTACGTTTAATTAAGTAAAAGGAATTTTAGAATTATTTAGAACAAATTTGAGATAGATCCTATTTTTATCAGCGCGTATATGATATCTCGAAATAGTC
The DNA here is from genome assembly GCF_055798465.1 of Pogonomyrmex barbatus. Lineage (NCBI taxonomy): Eukaryota > Metazoa > Arthropoda > Insecta > Hymenoptera > Formicidae > Pogonomyrmex > Pogonomyrmex barbatus. Next base: position 3,015,311 of record NW_028297112.1, on the reverse strand, counting down.
GAAAAATTATTATATATTTAAATTTAGAATGTCTCATCGATATTTATTGAAATTTCAATATATAGATATAATCGACGTTGCTCTTATAATTTTATCAGAAAGAGTTTAGAATGTAATTTTCTCTCAAGAATGGAAAGCAATTGATAGGGGAAAGGATTTTAGACAAATTTTCAATTTAGAAACGGCACACCGTAGCACGCCGTTCGTGTTTTTGTGCGAATTCCATTTACACTCTCAACCTAAAACAATAACTTCAAGATGGAGAGACCGACGGCACTTGAAGAGGGTTGAAATCCTTTTACCCAATGACACAATGTTTTATAAGTGCATACAGATTTTATTCAATCTTTTCTGCTTTATTTAACGCTTTGTTTTTGCATATCCTTTCTTATTATATTCACCATATTATTTATAAATATTAGTTATATATCACACGTTGTATGTAATATTTATTATATACAATAATAATCATACATAAAAGATAGATGTAATACTACAAGTAACTTGTTGATGTTTTGTATAAGAAATTATAAATAAGACTTTTTTTTTAATGCGGGAGAATATACAAATTTTTAAATTGTCTGTTCTCTTCCTAAACTTTTTGCAAGGCAGAAGCAATGTAGTGGCCATTAACGTAAAGTCGAGGGAAATTCTTGACCCAATACTTCCGCGAGAGTTGAAGGGTCGCGTAGTTTGAGTGGACTTTGAAATCTAGCGTCATCAAGTTGAGCGAGTTTTTGAGTGAGCAGCTGCTGTTCCGTTTAGCATCGCTAATGTTGGAGAAGTAGCCATTTTTCCCAACACATTTTTCTTAATTCACTATTTCACGTCTAAATAATTTCACTCGGTTAATTTAAGCACATTTGATAGTTGAACGACGTAAACTGCATGATGATTTTATTCTTATTTTTTCTACGAAAATTCCAAATTATTCTCGGTTTATAAAAAACAAATTGTCAAAAATATTTTTTGAAAATATAGACTCTTTTAAGAAAATCATTTCAAATCGCAGAAGTAGCTCTTGAAGAAGAAAAAAAATAATCCCTAAGGTCAGCTCATCAATTTTTCGATTTTATGGTGCTTGTTCGAAATGACACGAGCTATTCGCACCCTCCTTAACTGTCAATCGTGGTGTCGTTTATTCCCTCAAAAAGCCCGGATCGAAAAAAAGGGATGAACACCCGCCGCACGATAAGATGGGGAGCATCGGCGACGCGGGGAAAGAAGGGTGGTTGTACAGGCTGACAGAAGGATAGCATTGTTCGGAAGTACAATGTACGTTGTTATGCCAAAGCGGCATGCACGACCCTCGAGCACAATGGCGCCGGTGCGGGAGGAAGATAGCGCGAGCCCGCGAAGAGAGAATACGCGTCGTCAGTTTCGGCACAGAGACTGCAACTTTTCCCGACCACTCTCTTTCTCCCTCTTTGGCACACTTTTTTCCGATACTGTTTTTTTCCATCCATGAATTATAGCTCACGGTAGAACGATTCTGGAACGCTCGCGCTTTTTATGGAGCCGCGGCGCCGTTCATCACCGTAGGATGTTCCCGGATACACACCCCGATAATTAAAGCGGAGTAGAACCTCGCGAAACGAGTCGAGCCTTATTTATTTTGAACATTGCCTCGACAAGAAATTTTTATTTTAGCTCAATTCTTCTTTCAATTCTTGTATAAAAATAACTTTTGAGATTGTACTTGTCCCGTTAGAGAAAAACGCTTGTATGAAAATTAAGTAATTAATAAATAAATAAATAAATATATATATATATATATATATATATATATATAAGTATACAAAGTAAATTTAAATATATATAAATATATATAAAAGTAACTTTAAAAGTATATATATATATATATATATATATATATATATATACATATAAAATATTATACAAAAATCGCAAAAGCCTAAAATTTAAATCAAGTTTTATAAAGGAATTGATATTAAAAGTATAATTCTGGCATAATGAGATTTTAATGATTTACTAAATATTAATTAGATATATAAATAATTTTATAAATAAATCTTTCAAAATAATGTATCAAAATGGAAAAATATAACAATTTTATATAATATTATTTTAAATACTTATATAATCTTAAGTAATGTTAAAAAAATGGATTGTTTATTAATATTTTATATTCCGCGACTATATTGCGTGACTAATTTTTGTTTGCTTTATTTTGTGCATATTTAACGAAATGTTATTAAATATTTATTACAATATTCATTTTCTATTATTATATCATTCCGACGAGTATGGAAAACAGTAAATATAGAGTTTATAAATTATGCACAAATGTTTATAAAACTTTGTTTAATCAATAAAGCAAGTTAAAAATATTATGCACAATGCAATATTGCGATGAATTTTGGTCGCAATTATTACAACTGTTCGAAAACACAAACGTGTCAAAAACAGATACAGTACATGGCTGCAAGTGATAGTCGCGCCGACTTCAAAGCTGTATTCTCGTACATATTTCCTCGTACTCGCTGCACGAGAATGAAAAGTCTGTTTTCAGATTTTCCTAGTGCGGCTGATAGTTTGTTTGCCTCGTTCTAATTTTTTCCTCCACATCTATGCACGCGTGCGTAGTATATTTTTGCGACATGAATATGGTACTTTACGAAAACTAGCAATCTGCAAGAATATCTAATCATAAATAACAAAAATCAGATATTTACGATGATATTAAAAATTACTATAACGATCCAATTACTAATTAGTTGTTTTCGACAATTCGATGATAAATATGAAATAACTTTCTGATTTAATTTAATTCTTTTAGTATTATAGTAGTATTATTCCGCTATATAAATATTTTTACATTTTTCACAGTTATATTTCAACTATCGTTAATTATTTCTGTCAATTATTTTCTTTTACAGTATAATGGATTAGCATTATTTATTGGAAACGGTCTCTCGTTCGTCATGTTTTATTCCGCTTGTTGCTATTCGTGTAATAGCCATTTAATTGTATTATGGCGTCCTTCATTTTGACAAATTTCCGATTATAGTCTTGACGGAAATATACGGTAAATATACGTATATTTTAGTACGCCGAATTACTGAGATAACTTTTATTTCTGGCTGTTTTGAAACATGGCATATGTCTTTCAAGTATTATTAATTCGTCATTAACAATACGACTTTCCTTTCGGTGGAATTTTATTACTCACAATTTGTCACCCAAAGTTCGTAAAATGCAATATTCGATTTGATACAATTTTTATAGATAATAGATTGACTTGCCTAAGAAACTGTCAAGAACCGGTGTAACGAAAAGTAATTATCAAGTTTATCAAAACTTAAATCAAAATAGTTATTTGAAACTATTAATGGATTGCTAATTAATGAAAAGATAGAAAGTTTCAAACAGAAAATTAGTTCGAGACTTTATATATTTTTCATTTACGAGTAATAAAATACTTAAAACTTTTTATATTTTTATTATAACAATAATAGTATTATTTTTATCAACATTTCTTTTAAAAGCTGTTTTAGATATGCAAAATTCTATTAATGACAAAATTTCTGTCTATTATTACAATATCTACTTTGCTTTATCGTTTTATTGTTTTGGCATAAATTTTAAAGCAACGCTTTAAAATTTCACAATTTCAGCATATTAGCTTGCATTATGATACATATGATTTTTTCAGTCACCTTTAAACCGCTATTGTAAGTTACTCTTTAGATTTGATTTTTGCTATACTATAGTTTTATTAAAATACTTTATTGACCCTGTAATTTAATACTGATAATTAGTCATTTATTAATAAATTTTAATCATGAATTAGTAAATTTTTTTTCACTTCTCATCCAATTTTGGCCAATGTTGAAAATTGTAATTCATTTGTGGAAGATCAATATAAATTAATTTAATTCTCTTTAAAAAGATCTGGGACAACTGACCCAGTAAAAGATTACTCTTCTGTCCACACAATTGGCCTCTGAAACTTTTCTGTTTTTCAAATTACCAAAGATACTCCTTTTTAAGCATTTCTATTTTGTGTTTAATGAAAGAACGTGGATGCAAGGGCAAGTCCGTATAGTCCGAAGTAGGGTTGAAACATTAGAACCGACAGAATGAATTGGGAAGGGAATGAGGAAGCGGCAGGTGATAACATCAGAATGTAATTGAAACTTTCGCACTGCTGCTCCGTCATTTTTCTGTCTGACATTCGGCGACGACGACGACGACGACAACGTCGACGTCAACGGTAACGCCGACATCTGGATTCATTACTTATAGCTTGGCACCGCTCAGTTATTACGAAACTTACGGTGTCTCAGGATAGTAATTAAAGCACTCTCTCACTTCCATTCTTTCTCCGAATGACGTTATACTAATTAAGCCGCGAGCGTCGAAATGTTGAATAAAGCATAAAACGATTTTTTAAAAAAGCATCGGATTTATTTAAATCTTGCTAAGAAAAATTATATTTTCTAAAAAATTTATAAAAATAATGGGAAATCGTCATACTAAAATTTATAAATGTAAACATTAAAAAATTATTCAATTAATAATTTGTTATTAATTGCGAAAATCGCAAAATGGTAAAGGATTTTCTTGCTCAATTTGATCCGATATACCTGTGCATAAGCATTGTACTATTAAAAATCAGATATCTTGTATATATATTATAAAATATTTGTTTAATTTAAATTATTAGTTAAATTCATTATTTATTTGCTAATAAATTGAGATTTTGCAATTACATAATAAATTTCCTTTTACAAAATTTTGTGTTAAAAAATTATAATTATTAAAATCGAAATTCAATAAAATTTATTAAATGTCTAATTTATATGATACTCTTTTGCAATATTTAAATATTAAGATTTTATTTAAGATGATATATAATATACTCTTTATATAATATTCTATATTTTATTGATTTTAGTATTTATAAATAAGAGATTTATAATAAATATAATTTTACATTTGTTAATGTAATTTTAAATTTGTTTATAAATCTCTTAGGGTTAAGATGGTTATTAACTACGATAAATATATTAAGTAAATTACATCACGCACGAACGTTATGTAATAATGGCATACATTAATGTCACCGTCTAGTTGTAGCGCGATTAATGTACGAGTATACTGTGACAAATAATTGTTGCCGTTATATTTCAACATGCTACGATAAGTTCACTTAAACATTGTACAATCATTTTCTTTTCAATTTTGCAAATAATTTAAATTCAACATTAAGTCCATTTGATGGATGTTTGATTTAAACTTTTTGCATGACTTATTATGAATAGTTTGATACTATGTTAATATCACATAAAGTAATTATAATAAAGTAATTATTACGTCGATAGTTGATAATACAATCCATTTCTACAAAAATTAATATTTATTTATAAATAATTTACTTCATGCTAATTATTTACATTAATTATATTTTATTAATATCGTTTTATTAACTTTATTTCAATATGACTATCGGAAACGATAGTAACTTGTCAAATTATTTGCGCGCTGTATGATTTTTGATTGTTGTCGACAAAACTATCCGGACGACATAACGAGAACAAACGAGAATGGGTATCGGTGGAAAAATTAATTGTTCCACGGAGATCTCGCGTCCACGCGTTTTACAACAATCTAGTAGAACGGATTTGCTTTCAAAAAAAATAATATCCGCGTGAGAACGCTTTATCGCATTTTTTCCACCCAACTTTTCGCACTTACACATTCGCGATTTTAAGTCGTCGTATATGTGTCAATTTAAAAGTGTAAGCGTGGCGCGTAAGCCCGCCGACGGATAAAACATTCTGCATAAATTCTATCAAACAATACGACAACTTATATTTGGCCCGCCATTAGTCACGCAGCTTATACGTTATACTGTCGAGCCAATTTGCGCGCGATGGCCGCTATCGCGTGCTAAAATTCGCACGTGATTTGTCACCCGACCGAAACATTGTTGCGTCGTTTTAATAATAATTTCTCCGGTTACAGTGGCATGCTCGACGGTGACGGTGAAAAAGTGTCAGGCGGCTCTGCGTACCCTGCAGGCTTTCACTTTCTTCCGACCAACGTGCCTCTGCAGGGAGCCGCATGTCGATCCAGACTGCAACAGTTTTCAGAACTTCCTGTTCGACCACCCGTGCGACTACGTCGAATGGAAAGGTAATAATCCATATTAGCGATAAACTGAAAGTTAACGTTTAGTTACATACGCAAATCGTTATATTCAACTCTGTACGACGTACACACCATGTGATACGATTAAGGCGCGTATTACGATGAGTGAATTGACAAAACAATTATATATTTTTGTCATTATATTGAATTTTTTTTTTTTAATCGGAATTTGATGTATCACGGGAAGTCAATCGACGTATTTGGTATCGATTCTGTGTCAAGTTAGTAATTTCTTACGACCAACATCGTGAAAGTCGTACAAATTTGACATGAAATGTACGTGAAATTTAAAATAAAACAACTGTAGATGCTATTCGGACATTTATTTTTCAAGGGAAACAAAGGCCTAACCAATATTTTTGCACTCACTATTTTATATTTTTGCTTCTTATGGATGGACTTTGCTGTTAATTTTCTCGATTTTTCTCGGTTTATTTGTGTGTACCATGAATGAATTTTGAGCTTTTCTAAATAACTGCTGTTTTTCATTTGTTTCATTTCCCATTTATTATCTTTTTTACATTTTCAATTCACATTCGGAAAAAATTGTTGCCTACGAAAAAGCTTTTTATATTTCAAATATCAATAAGTTATTTTCGGATTTATAAAAAGAACAGAGAATGGTAGGATATTGATAATCTGCTACGTTCAATATATAGCCACGATGACAATTTTTTTTTATGCAACATTTTCTGATTTAACATATTGGCCTATTTTCTTTTTAACTTAATATTGACTCATTATTGACTAATGAATCTGTATAAAGTTGTAGACAAGAATACTTTTCTAGTTAACTCTGTTGAATGTAAATAGCATGTAATCGTAGACGATTAAATCAGGATTAGAAATATGGAAGGTCCTTATCGATTATCGAATTACGCAGATTAGGATAAATCACGAACGCGCATAGAGGCGTAAGTATAATTCAAGTAATAAGTTGTGCAATTAGGCCACTCCAGATCGCGGCTTAATTACATTTATCCTGCCGAAAGCCGGTCATACAAGAGCGCGACGGATAATGGAAACCCCGCCGCGCAGCCGGCGCCGGCTATGAAACCAGGAAGCTTCGGCACTTAATGAGATTAAATTCGCTCTCGTGCTTCGAAAAAGGAAGCGGAAGCAGGCAGCAAGATTGCAAAAAGAATCAGCCCGCGAATCGCGAGCTATATTGCATGTTGTGTCAAGCGGGCAGATTTTTTAAAACTTTAAAAGCTTAATGACCCGCGGTTTTGAAAAATTGTTTAAATGTCAAAACGTTATATACGCAGGCATGATTATAAAAGTTTGTGAAGTTTTCAAGATACTGCATAATAGTTTGCGTTTTTGGAAAAGTAAATTTTTCTCGAATTTATTTTAGTTTTTGCCAGTGCATGCATCTCTGTAAAATTAGTTTTGTAATAAAAAATGAATTAAACTCGTTGTAAACTATATCTTACCTAGAAAGAAGAGAAGATATTGTTGTTTGATCACGTGATTTAATTTAAAATAGTCACTCGTATTGAAAAATTTATTCTTCTACACTACAGATTTTAATATAATATAAAGATGACAAAGGATATATGTCATAGAAATATATGTGGACAAATGATATAAGACAAAAAAAAATAAAGACAATTCTCAATTCCTGCTGTATCTACTTTGATAAATCTGGTTATTTTGCACTTATTCCAATTAGAACAAGTCAAATAGTCAAATAATTTTAGCCACAAAAGCTTTTTGATTGTTGAAGTACTTTCCGAAATATATTCTGATATATATTATTAGCGCGAATAAAATAAATCATGAGATATATCAATTGTGAGATTGAAATATACAGTTTATCTATAGTTTACATTTGATTTAATACGATTCAAATAAAAGTACTTTAAGAATGACATAAAAAAGAGAGATGAAGATGGGGAAATAAAAAAGTGACCGATCAACAGATTATTTCTTCACTTTCTCAATGAAAATGAGTCAAAGGGAAAAGCAATTATTCTTGGGAGAACATCCATAAAATATCCATAAAAATATCCATTGATAATCTATTACAAATGCATAATGAATAAATCATCTTGACCTCGCAAATAAATATATGAAATATGCAGAAGATATAATATTTGTTACACAGAAAAAAGAAATTATGTATATATGTTGTTACTATATTAAAATTAATAATCTTTGTTTCACATTGATATCCTTTGCATCCATAGTTTTATCTTATTTGCTTTATTAATTTTTAATAAATGATTTCGAATATACTTATTTTTACTTATTTTTTTAATAAATATTTTTATAGATAAGGATCCATATCCGATAGACGCATTGCCGACATGCAATCATGCACTTAATCTTTGTCAGCGTGGAAAACCTTGCAATCAGATCTACAAGGACTTCAGAACTAATTGCAAAATTCAAGACGGCCAATGCCGAATGGAGAATCGGTGAGTAACAATTTTACATTTATCGGATTTACATTTATTAATCTTGCAGTTCTATATCTCCGTTACTTTTATAATATCACAGAGATAAAATAAAACTGGATATGTTTGGACGAAAAAATTAAAACCATTGTAATAAAATAATATGAATGTTTACTTTGAAATGAAGAGATGCATGATGGAAGATTTAATTGGAAGGCTCTATAAACGAACTGCAGACATTTATTTATCTTCTTTTATTCATTTTTCGTATATTAGTACACAATATAGCAATATCATTACTCTGTTAATACGACATATTTATTTAATATAAAACTTTACACAAATTTTAAATAAATATAATGAATCTCGTTTTATGCTGCTGTGGCAAAATTATATTAACAAATCGTTATTTTACGTAATAAAATTAAAAAAATAGTACGTTGTGATTACAGAACAAATTTATTTTATTATGAACATAACATATGATAGAACTACATTAACAATTATTGCGCGCGTTATAATAAATAAAAACATTATCCAGAATTAAAAAGGAAATTTGTTGATATTAATTCCGACATACAAAAAATATTTGCTGATAATATTGAATGATTATTTTAATACTACATGTTCCCTTTGATTCTTGAATATCCGCGAAACTAACTTTATTAGCTTAATTTCCTTCTTCCGTAGATTTTTATTTTAAAATCCGCGCAAGGGAATTTACTTACATCTGAGTTAGTTAAAGTAATTCGTCGCGGAAATTGGTTGCATTACCAGCGATAAATAATCCGAAGGAACGAGGGGCATTTCGATGGAGTACTCGCGAAGACAAACGGTTCGCCGATGGGCGCGCGGTTAATTAATTGTTTGCATATAATTAACTCGTAGGAACAAAGTAGGAGAATTGTCGCGCGGGTCGCGCATCAACGGTAAATTGCATTTCCCATCGTAGTTTTAAAAGTTGCGCACGCCTCGCGCCGCGCTATCTCGTTTTATTTTGCCGCGGAATTTGCGGGCCACTTTGTCCCGATCCCATTAAACGCCGAGATACGAACCTCTCTAGTATCGTAACTCCGGCGAGTTAGCACCGAGTCTGCTAAACTTTTGAGATCGGCCGCGATGTACCCAAGAGCGTATCTGAAACTGTGATCTATCCAAGCATAGATGACAATTTATCGGGTTGTCACTTTCCTGGGTACAGAAAATCTTGAAAAATGTTTCTTTTGCTAAAGAAATCGGGAGAGAAAGAGAGAGAGAGAGAGAGAGAGAGAGAGAGAGAGAGAGAGAGAATACTTTCAATAAAATTCTTTTTATTCTTTTTTAATAAAATTTGATTTTTCTAAATTGGAATTATAAAAATTAATATCTTTAGTCAGGAAAATTTTAATGAATATATATAAAAATTAATTAGGAATCTATTTAATGTAATGTAAAAACAAAAAGAAATTGGATTTTTATATGTAAAATATATAATATATAATATATAATATATGTATATGTGTGTGTGTAGGGTAAAATCTTCTTGTTAATTTTTTTAAACTTTATTTTATTTATTCAAATTTAGTAGACACATTTTTAAACTTATAGTGAATATTTTGAAGAATGTAAAATGCGAGGAACATCACTCGGATTTTACCGAATAACAGTCTTCGTTTCCTTCCTGTCATAAAATCATTAACAGGTAGGTATGTGTATACGCACTTTTAATTACACTAGTTCTGTGATTGTTAGTCAGACATTTACGAGCAATCCTTTGCGCCTTTTAACGATCCCATATTTTTCTTGCGGTCTTTATTTTTTTCTCCATTACTTGTTTGTTAAATCATTGTTATTCTTTCCTTAATTCAACCGAGACTTTAAACAAACAAATATCTTTTTTATACTGTTATTATATATATTTTTTGCATAATAGAACAGGACATCGAATTTTCCGTGCATTTTAATTGATTGAAAAATAAAATCCATATCGTTAGTTGATTCTCATTAAATCGAATTGTTCTTTTATGAAATACCAGTCTACTTTATCATTATCGTCGTTAAAGCAATCTACGCAAATTAGTTTATTAATTATGTAAAGAAACAACATGAATGTAGGTGCTAAAAAACACTGAAAAGTATCGTGAAAAACGTCGGACTACATTCCTTAGAATTAATCGACGGGTATGCTGCACTTGCATGCAAAGCCACATAATTTCCTTCGTGGAAACAAATTATCTTACTGCATTACCACCTTATTTTGCAATCCTTGAGAACAAAGAAAAAACGTATTAATTTAATCAATTCTGTTTTGTATAAAATAATAATGTAATTTGATACAAATTAACAGAATTTATAACAGAATTTTAGAAAGATATTTATGATAATAATAGATTTGATAATTGTCTATATGTTTTTATTGAAAATAATAATTTGGTAAATATGAGAAAAAAATCCATTTTTATCTATTCTTTCGATATCTTAGAATTAGTTCTAATTTAATTTCTTATTTGTGTCAGTGTAAATATATCAATATGAAGCTTAATGTAGAAAAAGAAATCATTTTTGGAATAAAATATACACGTACATAACACATATACAGTTACTTAGATAGTTATTTAGTATTAAATGTCTGATAAAAGCATTCCACAAATGATAATTACACGAAATATATAATCACGTTTCAGCGGAATATTAACTATGTATATATGATATGTGTATAACATATAATATGTATATATTATGTATATTATACGATGCATATGTATATTATATGATTTCTAATTAGCTTATCTAATTAACTTATTACATGAATAATTTGGTCTATAAGATGTTAAAAAATGACATTCTATTAAGTTCCACATCAATTATTTTCATCAATTATTTTCAATTATTTTCAGAAAAAGATTTGATTGATATTTTTTTTTACAGATAGTTTTAATTTAAAATTAAAAATTTAAAATACACAATTATTTAAAAAAATATTCTTTCTCTTGAACTTTTATCATTCATAATTGCATACCATCTCTGACACATCTTGGATACTTGCAAATAATTGAAAAATATATATAATTAATTCTGGCAAAGCTGTATTATTTTGCTCATACTTCTTGCCTTAAGCAATATTTGCTTTTTTTTTGCTACGAGATGAAGTCAAGCTTTAGCAAGTGAAACCGCGGTTTTTACGGCGAACATTAATTAAATTAACGGGATCATTAATTGTGGCCTCTCGGGTTGCTCAAGGATTTCGTATCTCCGTAAATTCGTGCGAACTGCCCCGAAGGACGACTTTGCGGCAAACTTCGCGTCTTTATGAAGTGATTAGATGGCTGCAAGAAATAAACTTACAGTTGGGTTCTCATAAACACAACTATGACTTTATATTAATTATAACGCTAAAAGCTAATCTTTGAACATAAAGCTAAAAGCTACCTTTATGTTCATATTTACAAGGCAGCAAATATATATATATATGAGAGAGAGAGAGAGAGAGAGAGAGAGAGAGAGAGAGAGAGAAAGAGAGTGTGTGTGTGTGTGTGTGTGTGTGTGTGTGTGTGTGTTGTGTAAAAAAATTTTACGTAGAAAAAAAAAATTAGAGTATATCGAACTAATATTCAATAAATGTTGTGGCAATAGCTTAGCGTTGGCGACGCTACAAAATAATATCGGATTTTTGCGAGTCACGTCACGGACATGGTTCTGCAAATTCTGAAGAAATCCGTGAAGTTCCTAAGACCTCGTTCTCTTACCTCTCTCCCCTGCGATAGTGTTCTTCTTATCCGTAATAACATTGAAATTCAATCCCACGTTGCTCCTGATAAAAGTAAACTTCGCCGATGAAGTTCCCCCGATCATCGGTCTTTATCCCTGTCCCCATTTTCCTTTAATCTGCGATACCAAGATCGAGCAAGATGGTGAATTCGCCGATCGATCTCGGCGAGCCCTTCGTTATCGTTTTTCTATATTTTTCACGATCAGTTGGTTATTCAACCTTACTAGGGTATTGATAATTAAACTGGCAGGATCGAATAAACATTATTAGTTTTCTGAACGTTGGAATATTTAATAATCAACTAATAATAGTATGTCTGGCAAGAGAAAAAAACTGAAGTTATTAGGTTATTTTTTTATAATAGGATAAAGTCACAATTTTGATAATAATATAAGTATCTTAATATAGATTTAACAAACAAATTAGTGCAAAAATAATGATAGAATAAATAGTACACTTTTATTTTAATAATAATAATTTTATTTTAATAATAAATATTACCCATTTTTCTTTGCTTTTATTATTTGATTTAGTAGATAGATTTCTTACATAAGTCCTTCCGCATATTTTTACTTTTATATTGTAGGAAAATACATTGCTCCCTTTTCTTATTCTTCATAAATCAAATTAATCCATCGACAAATTCGTATTTCTTTTCCCATCATCCTTTCATCTCCTTCTCACGACGTTCTTGTCATTGTCGATGACATAACATCGAGAATTTTCAAGATTATAGACGGAATAAATTAAAAGAAAAAAATGGAAAAGAAGTCCACCCTCGTTTTCTTATTGCATTCGGCGGCTCAATTAGCAGAATTGAGAACTTGTCGATTGGCGGAGAATGTAACGAGTCCAATATCGAAGCGCCAATCCTTGCAGACGTGGAAAATCCTTCCAGCTGTCTCTTTTGCTCTGATGTGTCAATGAGCTTCCATTCCACTTCGCAAAAGTTACTCTCAAGAAAATGTCACAAGCTCATTGTTGATGTCTAAGGAAAAATAATACTGGTTTTTGTTTAATTGGTATTAATAATGACAGTAAATTGTAACAATGCTATTAATTATTATATTATGAAATGCAGATTATTTTGAAAATATTGTTTTTGAAAAAATGCTATTTTTAATTATAAAGGTTTTAATTATATTTCTTTTCACAAAAAATTTGAAAATTCGCTATATAAATTTGCCAAATGACTGTTTAAAAAAATGTTATCTTTGTTAGATTACTTTGTAATTATGCCACAAATTAAATTAAAATAATGTAGAAATAAAGCTAAATTAATTAAAAAAGGATTTTTGTTATATTTTTTATATGCAGAATTTAATTTATTAAAAATTTACACTTTTTATTTTATTTCTTTCGTTTTAAAGAAATTTAATTGATTTAAATTGATATATCCACGTTTATACTTTCTGATGTAAATTATATTATTTAAAAAAAAAAAAAACGAAAACAATCATTTTTTAGATTAAAATACATTTACTTACAATGTAACAACTTGAACTTATTAAAGTGCACTGAAACTATTTTATTTTAGGTCTTTAGTTAATTATTTGCTCTTGTACTTGTTGTGTTTTGTGATAATAATACTTGCTGGTCTAAATTGAGTTTGAAATCAAAATCTGAAATTACAAATTACGTCAGATTATAGAGATTCTGTATCGATAACCCATTGTTCGCATTATCATTTAAAATATTATGCTGTACATATGCTCTCTTTCTCTCTCTCTCTCTCTCTCTCTTTCTCTCTCTCTCTCTACCCATACGCTGCAGTCGGCACTTCATATGAAAACGTGAGCTGTGTATTAAATTCGATATTAGCATACTATCGATAGATATTCATATTGCTATTTAAAGTAATGTTTGAAATAATATATCACATTTAGTATTACAAGTTTATACAAATAAAAGTATTTTTAAAACTTACACATCAATAAAAAATGTCTTGTATTGATTATATCATTTGAAATTTTATTATGTGAAAATCATATTACTTGATTATTTTGTTAATACTTTTTTTCAAGTTAAGATTTTAAATGTTATGTTATTATTACGTCACATTATTAAAAATTCAATGTGACAAAAAATTTTTACTTTTTCTTATAATACACACTGTCGTATATGATATGATTCTGTCATCTAAATATTTTATTTTACGATATTAATTTGCTTAGTTTTATGTTAAATTTAAATTTAATATGTCATGCTAATTGAATTGGACTGCGGACAAATCTGGAAACGACAGAGCCACAGTAAATTTGAATTATCTCACGTAATCGACGACGAGTACTCTCGTGAACTAAGCGAAATGGCGTTCACATTACAGATTAGCGAAATTGATATTAATTAGGGTGATGAGTTGCGTAGAAGGTGAAGGGTGCCTCACGCTGCAGGGAGGAGAGACTTGAAGTCGGAGCCACTATCGCGTGGTTTAACTACCCACTTACATGTTGCTGGAAACTTTGGATCCCGCGGGCGCGCACTGTGTGGATTTTCCACTGCCATCTCCTTCACCTCCCTTCTACCACATTTAGTACGAGTATCGTTAAAGGATGCAGCTTGGTGTTTCAAGGGCCGGAAGAAAGAGGATCCTTAAGCATGGAGGAAATTGTCTTTCCTCCTTGAAGGCGGAAATTTTCTTGCCCCGCGCGCGTCGAGTTTCTTGCGTGAGCGAACCGTGGCGAGGGAGGGAGGGAGGAAGGGGGAGTGGATACTGCATCATCGGATGCGTTGCCGGATGCGTTGAGGTTTGCGTCATGGATTAATCTCAGGTTGATAATTAAAACAACAGAGTTTATGAGGAGTGACGGCAGTTAGCGGGAAGAATAATGTTCCCAATTTACAATTCCATTCTTTTCTCATGTGCATTGCCATACGTTTTCTATTATATAATATTATTTTGTGCATTTTCTCTCAAAAGTAAAAATAATTTTAATATCGTACTAACGTATTTTAATAATTTTATTTTGAGTATATGTAATTTAATTCCGCAAACGAAAATGAAATTGCTGGATCTTTTGGAGTCTTGAAAATAGCTTCCATACAGGATTGGTGCAAAGTGTTGTATCATTCGTCGGAGGCCGATTGGTCCGACAGTACAGAATTTCCTTTTGCCTTGGCGAGATATTCATTTTTCAAGCGGCAATACACCATCTTTCTCCTTGACGAGTGAATCGTCTCGAAAACGAAGGCGAAGAGAGTGTGCTTTCTAAAAGGCTACCGCTTTTCCGCTCCTTTCGGCCGCTTGACGAAGACAAACCTTCCTCGACAACATGTTTCGGCCGCCTGCGAATAGCGAAGGAGTATCTACTCTTGTAGAAGAAAAGAGAAGCATACGGCACACTTATTTCGGTGGAGCAATATGACTCTCTTAGGAAGAAAACTTAACATTTCCTCTATTGAATAACTGACCCTCGTAACTTGATCGTAGATATCTCGACTCAAATGGATCCCGAAATGGCTTGCGGAATGAAACTGAGACGACAATAGAAAGGATATTGATTGTAAGGGATGTTATTTATAAAATAGAATTGTATAGTTAATAATATTTTTTAAAATAATATCTTACATATATCGAATGATATTATTTCTTAAGCTTCTTTTAATTTTATATTTATTATGAATTTTATTTTATATAATTATATAAATGGTTTTGTATTACATTTGTCTAAATATATTCACTCAATAACGAAATAATAAATATAAAAATTCATTACACAATGTAAATAGTACATTAAATTAAACTGAAATATAAAGTATCCTATTACGAAGTATATTCCAGCAGCATACTGTATAAATTGCAAAGTACATTCTTTTCCATTGTGAAATACACTGAAGCTAGTATATCATACACGTGAAATAAAATATATCTACTGCAAAGTTTTGCATAACTTACGCAGGAGATTAAAAACGAACAAAATTTTAAAAATGACTTGAGCAAAAATAATCTGTATTATAAATTATAATTTAAATTTATCATATGCCTTTAAAATGTTGATCTCTAAAATTAATTAATTATTCTTTCATATATTCACACACATACACACACAACACACATATATATATATATATATATATATATATATATATAACAAATTATATTTTTAATTATTTTATTCTCCAATTTATTTCCATTTTATCACGAAAGAAATATTTTCAAGTATGTTAAAATTTAGATCCAAAAACAGATCTTAAAATCATTTTGTTGAACTAAAATTTATATAGGACGATAAATTGGTTGCTGGAATATCAAAAATTTTGACAGAATTTTTATTAAGCTTAAGTGTTCTACGTGATAATTTAATACTCCAACAATTATTTTCAGATCCACAACTTTTAGACACTTCAGCAAAACTATTTTTTTCGTGATTGTTGATAATATTAAAATGGATAATATTAAAATGGATAATATTAAAATGGATAATATTAAAATGGATAATATTAAAATTATGGATAATATTAAAATAATATTAAAATGGATAATATTAAAATTGCAACCATACTTTCTCATTACTAATTTTATTCACATTGCGAGACTATTGTAAGACTTTTATTCGTAAAAAACTACGTGCGATATTCCATAATTACGTTCCGCTAAATTAGATTCGTGAATTTTGTCACGTGACTCCGTTAGGCGCGGCGAACGGACGTGAGCGTGACGGAACGCATCTCTTGTCGAAAATATTTACGACGTGAAATGGCCGAGCTGTGTAGCGCGTTAATTAGGGCTGCCACGGAGGATTCCCAAGGGATCGGAAAGCGAAGATAATTACGGACGTGTCGGCGAGACTGTCGGTCCCTGACGAAGGAACTGACGTTCGAAACGAATGGATTGCATCGACCAGCACATTACGATGGTGCCCTCGTCGAGCCGGTCTCTCAAAAACGCAAGATTGCATCTAGTGACGAATTATCCTCAAAAGTTAGCGAACTAACTCTTATAAATGAAATAGATTATTTAAACAAAAATTATTGAATCAATTTTTATAATTTGAATAGAGCGGCATATGTATCCTATAAAATCTCATTTTTTGCTGCAAGGCAATTATTTTGTTTATTAATAAATATTTAAACATTTTTCGTGCTTTATGTTTGTGTCGTACATATCAAAAAGCTTAAATAAATTTAATAAAAATGAATAGGGATTTTTATTTCAAAAAGCTTATTTTATTTTTTTATTTTTTTATTGTGACCATTTAAAAATTATATTGTACACATACACATTCTTTCAAGTGGGAAAGAAGAAATTATTAATCTCTCTGGTACATTTGCACAAAACCACAGTAACGTGGTTGTGGTACTAAATAATTCCTAAAACGAAACCCGATTGCAGAATGAAAGTCAGATAGATGTAATATGCATTCTGTCGTCATCATAACCAGATCGATAACGGAGAAACTTGTCGTGCTCGATTTAAATTAAATGTCAACAGCTTTCGCCGATTCTCAACTTTGTTCGATTGGCAAGTCGTCGTGTGCGTTTGTTCTTCGTCGAAGCGAGTACAACTTAGTTCTCAACAATAACTATTCGCGCGAGAATTCATTCTCTTCTCTGTCCGTTATTTAAATTAAAAATTTTCCATTTTCTTCTTTTTAAAGACATAAATAAAGCAACGATTATTTAATACAATTTTTTCATCAAGTGCAAATTTTTTATATTGTCTGAGAAAATACAAAAGAGGAAAGCAAATAATAAAACTCATAATACAAATTTATTAAAAAATTATATAAATATTACACACACATGTACATGTTTCATAGCTATATATTTTGGATTATGTATTTTATACTTTATTCTTTCGAATTACTGTTACGAATAATTCTACACACAAAGGACTTGAAGAAACGCTTGTACTCTCGCCAAATCTTTATTTATTTCCTTACTTTATTGTCGTATTCTCGCTTTGAGAAAAATTTGAAGCTAAAAATATATTTTACTGCCAAATTCTGCCTTCTCGAGGCCATTTTCGTCGATCCCCGCAGGAATACGTTTTGAAGAAATTACTTTGATCCGCGATAAGAATTTTTGTGCACAGAGTCTCTCGCTTACATTATCTCTCCTATTTCATAATAGAGAGAATACGAAGGGAAAAGGAGAGATGGCAACGGAATTGCACAATTTTACACCGGCAAAACGAGAGGGTGGCACGATATGGGAGTTATCAAGTTGGGGTTGAAACGCCAATTCTCATTACTTTCAACCAAGTCTAATGTCATTAATCCACCATGATAGAATTTTTATTATATATTTAAAGGATGATTCGGTAGACAATAAAAAATTTATATAAAATCCATCCGTGTAATATTTTGTTATAAATTAAAAAATTGACTTTTATATAATAATTATAATATATATAAATAACTCATGCAATTAAGAATACAGATTATTTAATGGTAACAATAAATTAATTTTGCATATTAAGTTATTTTTTAATTTTTAAATAGATATTTATTTAACGATTCTGTGACTTTGCAATAATAATAATAATGAAAAAACACTTTTAAAACCTTTGTTTCTTGTTGCATGCAATATACTGTAATAAAAATGTAAGGATGATGTTATGTCCTTAGACGAACTTGTTATCTTGATATATTAAGAGGGAAATAATTTCATTATTGTATAAGTGACCTGGGATTTTCAAAGTTACATGTTAAATGCATGCGCACGTGGGTCTTGAGTTACTGAACTGCATACTGAGTGCATTAGCGTTTACAGTTTAGCAAGACTCCGGACAGAGAATTTCGGAGTAGTAATAGGGAAGGGAATTTCTCCAGTTGAAGAATCGATTTTCTTCTATCTTTATGTTATCGCTTGAAATAATTTTAAATTACTAAAATATGACATTTATTATGATAACCAAGATGTTTCGTAATTAATTAATGACAATGTCTCATCCAGCGTATTAATCTTTTACAGCACAATTTATTCTGTCTATACAAATTTTGGAAACTATATATTTCGTACAGTCTCATATTTTTTCACTTAAATTATTTTAATTGAATAATCGGTTCTTAAAGTTGCGGTAATCCGAAGACATCGATGGAAATCTTTGAAAGAAATCAATACATAATTTATCGACAAGCCGCTACTGAATCCTGTCGCCTTTATTTCCCTGTCGCAAGGCGGCTGCATCCGTCGGAGATTTATCTGAATCGACGCCTTGGGAAAGATTGTTCGCGGTGCCAGGGACGAAGTTGCGAGATTTCACTCTTTCTCTCTCCCTCTCTCTCCTCTTCTCTTCCTCCGCCATTTCCGAGCGGGATCACCGAACACTGATCGCCGATTGTTTCAATCGGCTTTAGCCATCCCGAGTGCACCTTCCCGACGCACCTCCGTACCGTATGCTATGATTCGACTGCTGTTTAGCGGAGATACGAGCTCCCGGAATCTTCTCGGGAAACGCGAGAAAAGCCGGTCGACCGGATTTCCATACGTAGAGAAAGCCTCCGATACGTTTCCGAGGCAGAGTTTATTGAAATCCGTGCTTACGCGTGTAGCATGAGCGAAACGTTTCTCCAGAAGAGAAACCAATTCTTCAGTAACTTTATCCGGTTTTTTTTTATTTCTTTGAAAAAAACAACTTTTAGTCTTTAAATATAGTTATAGCGCAATTGTGTACATATTTGTGCACATATATGTACACAATTGCGCTCTGTTTTTTCAAAGAAATAAAAAAAAACCGGATAAAGTTTGAGAAGAGACTATTTTAGAGAAAATTTATTTAATATGTTTGAAAGAAATTAATATTGAAGAATATATTGGAGAAATTAATTAATTAATTCTCTTAAATTTCATTTTAAGATTGAAATGCGAATCAATTTGCAGCAACATTTCGAATGTTAATATTAATGGTATTGATAGACGGTGATGGTAAATTAATTTCTGACACAAGCAAAGCGCAATTTTCATACATTATGCTCCTTTCGTCAGTACCTTCACCGCAATTCTCCATTCCCCTGCGTTTTCTTTCATTTCCATCCTGCGGCCACGCTCGTTGGTCGACAGTAACAAGAGGATGCGTCGAGCGCGTTTCATATTTATAAAAGAGTTAATATTTATCCATCCCCGAGTGGATAGCTTTTTGCTTGTCCACCTTCCACTCAGGTTTCCATTTCCATCTAGCGCCTCTCGAGTTTACCTTGATTTTCGTTCATGAGTTTGACATTTTTCTCACAACAAGAATGGCTTGACTGAAAAGACATACACTCGCTTCTTACGTCTTTTCAATACTCGTAATCCTTTCATCGTTGATATTGTTTGTTTAATTGTGCCTCAAAACATACTAGTTAGAACATCTCGAACAATTTCTTGCTACTTTTAGCAAGAAGTTCTATTTTGTGTGTAGTGAATTTCAAATGGTCCTTATTATAAATCTATTCGAAATTAACGAGGATAAAGTTCGTTACATTCAGAGAATTTCAAATGGTCCTTATTATAAATCTATTCGAAATTAACCGAGGATAAAGTTCGTTATATTCAGAGTGTGTTAGGAAGCTGACACGGATATTCGACGACAAATCTATATATTTGATCCAATTATCTTTTCTATTTCCAGCGCTTTATTCGATTGTAGTCTTTACCAGTCGTTCCGCTAGAAATATACGAGCGTCGAGCAGTCGCGAATTTCTCAGTTTATCGCAAACGTGTCGCGTCGTCATAACGATCCTGTGCGTGGCGTGCGTACAGTTCGATAATTACGTTAGCCCACTGATTGCTTTCCAATAACGCGTTTATCCGGCCCAGTGCGTCCTCTGTGGTTATGAAGCGTGTCAGTTTTCGGAGGCGCGCCGCTTTGTCGCCGCTCCGGAACGCATGAATCATTTCGATGACCACACGCATCCCGTTGCGACGCTTCTTGCTCATCTCGTTAAGCGTCGCAGTTGCAAATGCGACTGCTAATCGACTGTTAAATTTCTACCTTCAAAATCAATAATAAGTTTTCGAACATTATTCTGAAATTCTCTTGTACCCTCACAAAATTTTGGATACATTTCTTAAGAGAAGAAATAAATACTGATAATCAATATTAAAATAAAAGAGAAGAATTAATAACTGAAGTCTAAAATTTCGAATTTCTTATTATTTAGGATGACAAGAGGATGACAAGTATAATCTGGTAAACAAAGAAGTTTTAGAATATTTAGAGTAAATAAGTATATCGATTTTTTTGTGCCTTAAAATATATTTGTTACTCTGTGTGTATAAAAAAGTCCATATTTTATTTAAACAATTTTTATTGCTACATTTTTCTCTTGAGATTTATTTATTGCTACATTTTTCTCTTGAGATTTATTTATTGCACACATTTATGAAAAAAATGCCTTGATAATTATAGGAGTATTCGTAGCTCCACTTTTACATATTGTACAAATGCTATGGTTTTATGTTGTTAGAGAATGAAATAGATAGGAAAGAAGTAAAAAGACTATTGAAAGAGAAATAGAAATAGAAAAAGAAAAAAAATCTTACTGAAGTAGTGAATGGGAAGTCCTTTTTGGAAGTGCGAAGAGCTATAGTCCTCCAGAGATGTACGTGCAGCTAGACGAATGTTCGGATAAGTACATGTATCTACGAACGACGAGAAGGAGATGGATTGCTGCCGAGAGAAATACAGCCTATTACAGAGCGTGAAACGAAAACATAATGGATAACTACTCCCATGACTATTTCATGCAATTAAACGTACACTCTTTTTGATCAAAAGTTATAATTACAAAAAAATTGCCTCCCCTCTTTTCCCTCCAAAAACATTAAAACATAATTTAATATTTAATTTATTTCATCAAACTCGTTATTTTAAGTATATCTTTAATAAATTAGTTTATCATAATTATTAAATTAATTTTTAATGATCAGAATAATTTAAATTATTACAAACAACTCTTTTTTATTAAAAAACAGAATATAAATCAATATCTAGAAAAATTAATGAAATCAGAAAGAAGGGAAGGAGAATAAAAAATAAAAAAATATAGTAGATGGTCTAATTTGCAAGTCAATTGTTTTAAGTAAATATAGGTCACATGTTGTAATTCTAATGTTACGTTCTAATGTTAAAATATTTTAATGATGGTTTTATATTTTTTATATTTGAAGTCATTAAGAAAATGGTATAATACAGCACATTTTCGAGTGTCGCTACGATATAAGGGAATTGAGAGGAGAGACAGATAGGATATCCTCCCTTCTCGTATCCTCCGTTTCGAGGATACCAAATTGCACCGTTCGGGTAATCATCGCCCTATTGTAGCACGAGCTCGGAGATTAGAAGGCGGGCAGTTATCACCGACGAGAATGGGGATGAGGCCGCATGGAAGGACTGGCGGGACAATTAGTGCGAATTGCACGTCTGATACAGTTTTCGCGTTAGTCTGATTGTTTTATCCCCCTCGAATTTTCGTCGACCGCTCGCTCCGCTTAAACCGAATTCACGCTAGAAGTTAGCATGCGCCAATCGGTTTGTTGGGAAAATGGTAAGGGAAAACTTTCGCGAGAGAAACGACGACTATTGTTTTTCAACTACTGATAGAAAAAAGAAAAATTTATGCAAGCCTCGTATCGGTTTGAATAGTACATAACACAAGACACTCGTACAACAAGATCGAAAAAGCTAATATTTCAGTTATATGATGCATATTATTTTAGCATCTGTTTATACATCTATTAATAAAAGCTAGAGATTTTTATTTTCGAAATTGTCACCTTGAACAGTTTTATTTATGATTGTTATTAAAAGTTATTTCGACAAAGCTTCATGCTTTCCAAATTTCCTAACAAAAAAAGTTTTATAACAAAACGTTTTAAAAATCTATTTCTTAATTAAAATTAAATATGTAATAAATTATTTACAGTTATAACGTTATATATTTTTCATTTTGTCTTATAATTATAATTTTGATTTAAATGAGCAATTCTTTTATCAGATGTTTTATTAAAAAATAATTTTTCTTTAATCTTCAGTTCCTGCCACAATAATTATACGACAACTTTACTGTACTAATTGAAAGTTAAATTAATCCGGATCAAAAGATGTTTTTTCGCCGCATGCATTTTAATTATTTCATCGATTTACATAGATTTAAATTACATCAAATTTGTATAAGAAAATTTTTATGTAACTTATGATATTTACGATGATTTGTGAAAAGTTATCAAAAAGATTTAAATAGAAATAATATTTATAAATTTGGAACTTATTTGAATTTTTAAATGTAATTGTCACAGAATGAAAAATTATTAAGTGCTTTCTTAAAATCTCAGAATACAAATGCATATTTGTACAATTTGTCGTACTCTTTGTGCATACATCACACAATGATGGTGACGGAAGATCATCTGAAGTGATCGCGCTTGCGCGAGTTGAAAGTTCTTTGCCCCTGCATTTACACTTCCTCAAGTTCGTTAATCTAGACAAACGTTAATGAGCTGCGAGAATTCACATTCAACATTTGTCGAGTTCTTCTTTCTTCTCTCGCCTTTGGTGAAAGGACATTGATCTTCACAAAGAATAAGATGCCTTGCCTGTCATTTTTAATGTGTCCAATGGTGCACACGAACGATTTTAAATTTATTCATTCATCTCAATATTTCTTAAAATATTTTCAGAAATATATATATTTGAAATATATATGAATACATATGACATCTATAAATCTATAAGTGAATGTATAATTCTGACAGAGAAATCGGAAACTCGGACGCTAAATGCTAAATTCTCGAGAATATTTTCGTAGCTTCTATTTTTACAATCTCTTTTAAACTAAAATAAATTTTAATATAATTTTATTAGAGCTTCGGGCAGATTTTATATTTACGGCTTAACATAAAGGTTCTATTGTGCAGCATTAAAACTCCTTTGCCCCGCAATTTTTTTTTTAACACTTTGCAAGTATTGCGGGGCGCTATTTAAATGGGAATCGATGCCCGGCGGGAATGGAATCGACGCCTGGCACAAAGGCAAAGGACACTCAAAAGAGTGTCTCGTTTCTAGTTTCGAACTCGAACCCGCTCACATTAGAATCCGTCGCAAAATCGGAAGAGCACGTCACGCGATATCCTCTCCCATTGTACCGGAGGATATCGGACGAATGAGGATAGTCGCGTGCATATATACGCAATCTTGTGCTTGCTCGTACACATACACGTGACGGAGCAATCCTACTCGCGTAAAATCGTTATTGCAGTCGTAAAGTGCCACGGACAGATTGGTGCGGACGGATTACAAGTCCAATGTAACGGCGTTGATTTGCGTGAATGGTCAATCGCGCTACAATCGCGATACACATGTAGTTACGTATACTTGAAAAACATTGACGGGAATAGCCGAATGGCCTCGAGCGATAAGATGACATTTACGAGTGATTACTCGCACCTGGCATTTTCCTGGCTATTTTATTTTTATAGTTTAGGAATATTTTTTTGTCTTCCCACGTGCCGTGTATGTATTAAGAGAAAATATAGACGAGAAAGATATAGTTATTTTCTTACAATTTTTAATGGAATTTTGTATAATAAAGAATTTAAATATAAATGATGTAGAATTAACGTGCAGCTTATTCCTGTATATGTTGGCACTTGATTATCAGTTAATTATACGATATAATTATCACTTTTATGTGATACATGCGTTCGATTTATGAGTGTATATGATAACTTTTGTTTCTATTGTAATTGAATTTATTCAATACATTGATATCTATATCAGGATATAAATCGACGTGAAAATGAATCCGAACATGGAATATTCGTTATTGGAACGATTATCAATCTAGCTATCGAATTGATTCACGGCACGATAGATCGTTTAAACGTAATGACAGTAATAAGGTGTGGAACGCTGCTCGGCTGACGATGTAATTTCATTGTAAACTCATCGGCTTTTACGAGCCACTCGTCACTCCCGGTATAAACTCGCCCGAGCAAAATTACATTTCGGCGATGTATTTAATATATTCATATACACATATCCGTGCGAGAGTTCGTGATGAAAGCACCAAGTCAATTTTGCGAGAGTTCACGCGGTCGGTCGCACAATATTTGACGCTTAGTTGCAAAGCTTACTACAGAATGGAACAAATAACATTGCTTAAACACATTACATATCTTAGAGTTTTTTCTATGCAAAAAACAGGCTAACAAGAATTTATTTTGATGAATAATGCATCAGTGAATAATACATCAATGGACATTCTTCAAGAATAGTTTAAGAATAATTTCGATGAAATATAAAATTTTTTGCAAACATTTATAATAATTATAAAAACGTATTGTTATAAATCTGAATCTTGATTTTTAAGTGAGCATTTTTGATTATAATTTTGTTAATTTTATTATACATATTACGCAAATTATTGAACGAATCGCTATTCTTATCTTACTAAGCTAAAGCTAAAGCTAAATTGAGGGATTTTATATATATAATATTTACTGTGTAAGATAATTATACACACATTGTACTTATATACACATAATTATACTTATACACACCGACCTTTTATGAAAGTGACGAGTGTATAATTTTCAAAATTTGTCATGTAACAATAAAGTAACTATTTTTAATCAATTTAATTTATTAAAGTAAGTTACATAAAAGAATCTGATCGTAAATTAACGTCGTGAAAGAGTTCTGTAGCGATTAATTTAGATTGCGATTTACATTAGGTGTGTTACAGAAAATTCTTCTGCAATATTAACCATTGACCCGTAGGACGTAATAATTGAAGCATAACTTTATCCATCTACCTAGGAAAAAGTTCCTTAAAGGTTAATAGATATGATCCGTAAATTGTGAAGGCAATTAATTGTACTTAAATATATTTTTATTTTGTAGAGATAAAGTACTGACTAATAATTATGCGATATGATATAAACACCTTGAAAATGTTTTTAATAACAAAGGATAATTTTCAAAATTATAATATAATAAAACATTAAAACATACTAATATCCCATTTACATCTTTAGCACAGCATTTTAATTAAAATTCTACATAATATAAATGATTTGCACATACATCAAATTTCAACGTTGTATTAAAATTGTATGTAAATCAAAAATATGCGAAATTAGAATAAATATTTAATAATTTAAAAGATGAAAAATTTTTAGGAAATTTTTTACTTGTACTTACTTCAATTATTTACGATTATTTTATAATTATATTTTTTTTATTATAATCTCATGAATTTTGAAACTTTAAAACCATTCTAGAAAGTTTTGCATCTCATAAGAAGTTTAAATTGTCGCAGTCTTTGCATTTTAGGTGTCGCGACAAGTTAATTGGTCCGAAAGGAATCTGCACTTTTTTACAAACGGCTTGTCCTTAAAAAGTCTCAGGCTCTTCGCGGAATCTTAACGAGCTCGGCTGGTTTGCACGATCACTCTGCGCCTACAAATCAGATCGTGATTCATTGCACCCTTGTTTGCCCTCTTATTTTCCGCAAAGCCTCCCTCGTCGCTTCCCAGCGCGTCGTGACTAATTATGCGATCGACGCGCCGATCCCTCAAATGCGGTTCTTTCGTTCTTTTTCTCATCGTCACTTAAGAATCGATCTCGTTGAAGAAGTCTTAATACCTTCGTAATAACGGCTGCTATGTAAGATGATTTGAAAGCTAAAATTAAGAGGATTATGGAGTGCTTTCTTTTTGAATGATAAAACATATTTTATATTGTATACAAATAAAACATTTATTTTATTATATTTAAAATTAATTTTTTATTGGTTTTATAAATAGAATTTATATTTAAACTTATTTTTATTAAAATTTTCTTAAAGTAACTGCTGTAAAATCTAGCAGATTAGTGTACACATCGATGAATTTTATATTTTTAACAAAAGCTTTTATATATTCAAAATTTCATGTTTAATTAAAAAAAAAAATAAAAGAAGACAAAGAATAGAATACAAGCTTATTTTACTTTCTGATTATTTTAAATTTAATTAACAATTAACGGTATATTTTTTGTAAAATGTTATGAAATATTAATTATGTGCCTTATCTTTTATTGGGTAAGAAAATAAACAATTAATTTAATTTTTAAGACCTTAAATTTGTATTTTAAAAAGATACGTAATTAGAAATGAATATTGGAAGTATTAATTTTAATTATTTATTTTTTATTTTAATTGTTTACTATTTCTTACAATATTTATATTTTTATAATTATTCTAATTTGGTATTACCTCAAGAATATATTAATATATTTTATTCGCAATTTAAAGAAATGTTTGATTTATAAATTCTGAATATATATATATATATATATATATATATATATATACATATTACAAGTTTTTAATTTCATTACTAGAATAAACTTTAATATCTGATTGAAACCTGAAAGCATCTCATCGAGGCTAAAGAGCTACGATACAAAATGAATTATCCATGTAGACATTCATTCCAATTTCTTCTCGCACTTTCAACGCAAAATCGTTTCTCCCGTAGTTTGTTTGTCCAATTCCCCTTTAGAATAACGTGAAAAAACATTTTCGTCGAGCATTTCAACTTGATATTTAATTTCATCGAATTTGTGTGCCAACTGCGCGCTGCTGATTAGTGCATTCATCGCTTCGGCCTGCTGAGGGACACCATTATGGCAAACCGGATGGCCGCTATGAGCTATGATGTAGTTCGTACTACTATCTGTCCTGATATCCAAAACTCGTTATTATGTGCTTTCGAACAATATCATTAACATCAATGCTGCCGGCAATCGATTGTTCATTCTCTTTTTCTCTCTTTCTCTGTTTTGCTTCAAAAATGGAGCGAAATTTTCAATATGTTGATTACGCAAAGCTGCTACTTTATCTCTTTAATATGCTATTGTGTAATCGTAAATAATAATATCGTTTATGGGAGCACGTATACTCATTTAATGATTTTTATATGAGATATATAATAGCCAATCGCTGTTTTGTTTCACGCACGATCCTTGTATCTAAAAAATATTATTCTTTTCAGACTTATGATTTATAAATTTGATATATGAAAATTATAACTGACAGTAAAATTATGAAATATAAATATATTTATTTCACTAAACACAATTAACTATATCACATCAATTGATAATATATTAATAATGAAGCAACGTATCAAATACAAAAAACATAAATAACATAAACATAAATCAATTTTTGTAAAATAATTATTGTTTTTTATTATCTTTTAAATTTTCTTGAAATTTTTAAAAATGTTAATAATGACTATGCAGTACGTAAAATTTATGAAGATTAAATTATGTGATTTTATCTTTTTATGAATTTAATCTTTTTATGAAGTATAATAATTAATATTCTTTTTAATAGTAAATTTGAATAAAGAGAGAAAGAGGAAAATGATTAATACTTTCTTCTGCTTGCTGAAATCACAAAATTATTTTATAAAATCTAAAATTTTTTTTTATACTGAGAAATTACATTGTGGTGACATCAAATATATCTAAGTGAAAAAAAGGACAGAGAGAAAGAAAGAGAGAAGAATTTAATTATCATTATAACTCATTCAATTTATAGAATTTTGTGGCAAGAATATGATTGCTGGTTTATTTAACTTGTAATTTGAAAAGATCAAAAGACCAATAGGTAGGGGGTAAAATAGGTATGTTTCAATAATTCTTATAATGTAGCACCAGGGACATAGAGAGATTATGTTTTTATACGATTATTGCACGCAATATCTGTACAATTATTGTAATTTCCATTATATTTATCGAATTATATTGCTTAATTAAATAAAGAAAAGTGTAGCGAAAGTGTAGCGTGGCATGAATAAAAATATTTTTAAAACACATTTTGTAATTACATCTACGAATATTATAATTGTGTTTATAAATTGTGATGAAATAATAAATTGCTTTTAGTTAAACTTACACACATTATAATATCTACAAATGCAATTTTATAGTTTATATTTAATTATATTAACTGCATTTTTTCATGATAATTGTTTTCCACTATATAATTCAAATTTGTAAAAAGTCGCCACATTAAAAGTCGCCAATTATATATCTTAATCTTACAACGCATTAAATTCTTATTCAAGTATCAAGTAAATTTTATCTTTACATAGAGATGAAAATTTAATTTCAAAACTTTTTAAATTAAAAATTGTGTGTAAGTAATCTTATGTACAGTAATTTTAATTAATTTTATTAACACAATAAAGAAAAAAATAAAATTTGAAATAAAATTAAAATAAAAATTTATAATTATAATAATTTTTTTATTATATTATTTTAGATAATTTTAAAAAATATATATAACGAGAACTATATAATTTTAATGTAAATCTGCTACTTTATATATTAATTACTAAATCAGTTATTTGCACTTTTATTCATATTATTAGATTAATATTGACTTTATTATTTTTGTTATATTTAAATAATAGTTTGTACATTAATTATGTTAATGTACCTCAATTTATTATAGCAAGATGTATATATTTACAAAAACTTATTAGATCGCGATATAAAATAAATATTATTTGTACTTATGATTACTTAAAGAATGTTCAACGTATTTCTTATTTATTTAACAATAATTTGATTTTGACTTTTTTTAAATTAGCTCCAGATTTTGTTTCAATACGAACGCGTATTCAGAATATTTCCATACATAAGAGTTTCACAAGATAAGTTTCCGGGAATGATACTGAAGGTATTTTAAAGATCGCAAGAAGGGAAGATAGAGGATTTGTGAGAAGAATTAGATGAATGAAGGAAAAAGGAAAAAAATGTGCTCGGAAATTTTATAATTTACTTGCAAATTTCTTAACTTCGGAAACTACCTTTAAATACTAATTGTATATTTACAACTAATAATTTTGTGCGAAAATCAGGAATATATATAAAACTAAGAAAAAATAAGAAGGAAAGTAAGAAATGGAAATCAATAAAGAATAATAATATTAGACGCTACAGAATTATTGAATCAGTAAAATTAAATTGACATTTGATGGATATTTTAAATTTTGATATGTTACGCACTTGAAAATTATTTATTTTAGGATGTATAATATTTATAATTCTTTATTTTTTATTATAGTTAAGAAAAGATATTCATGATAGATGTTGGATTATTTTTGATACTTTGTGTATAATTGTGTATAATTGTGTTCGTAGCGGCGATGCTGCATGGCATGTTGATTTAGGGATGATCGATGTATAGTTTCTATTTAGAAAAATTTCGATATTCAGCCCTACAGCAATTTCAGGAAATCAGCGCGAGAGGACGAGGCTCCGAAAGGCACCGACGTCGTCTTATTAAAATCAAGGAGAAACCCCGATATCGGATACGTCGTGTAGGATCGGTTATCGATTCTCAATTACGCCTTAATGGCGAAGTGCAGCGGCTGTATCGGTCACGTGTATCGGACCGCTAAGTTCTAGCTGGATCATCTTCCGAGCAGTAAATGGGCCACAGGGGGTGAGATAGTAGGGAACATATTCTATCGTGTACGGCTATTACACTGGGATGATGTTTCGTTTACATTTGGTGAATGTGACATTTTTGCTTTTTAAGCAAAATCTGCATCTTTGGCAGATTTGCTTATATTTTCATTTTTACTTTGTAATAATTATAAAAAAAAATTAACAACCTTATGATAATTATTTAGGTCAAAAAAATAATAAATCATTATATTTTAATGTGCACGATTTACATAAAAAAACAATTACATTTATATAATAATGTGTTTTTTAAATATACATCTAAATTTTTACGAAATCTATATATATATTTTCTTTATCAACAAGTTACATAGTTTTATAATATGCAAAGTTTTTTTAGGGCTGTTTCTACTCTTAATTTTAACAGTTACAATATATTATTTGCTTTCTTTTGAAAAGTTTTCGCTTTGAACTTAATTGCCTTTTCTTGAATATGATACTCGCTTTATCTTGTAATACACGGTTTCACCACGCTGCATCTCCATCTATGATCAAGCGAGAAGGAAACCGCTACGGATACGTCAGCTATTGCACGGTGCATCGAGCCAGAAGATTGCATTTTCGCGCGATCCAAATTCCAGCCGTAGAAGTAAGCACCCTCCTCAACCTCTCGCATCCCACCCAATTCAGCCTATCTCTTACGCCCACCTTCCGGATATCCTCGCCGAAAGTTTTCCAAGCAGTCGCTACTGGTGAGAAGAATGCCAGTGTGAGAAGGACACCGTTCTTCGATTTCGTGACAGAAAAAGAGATCGGCCTCCTTATACAGCGGGCCCCTTATCTCCCTTAATGAACCTCCTTTGGAGTCGATGACGCTCATGCGAATAATTCGTGCAATGTTATATACGAAACCGGAGCGCAACCCAGCACGTTAACGGGCATATTGGTGCGATTCGAGTTATGGAAGATGATGGCACTCACTCGCTTTCTCTCTCAATCCTTGACGTTTGTGACAATTGCAATCTCGATTTCCTTTTCTCCATATATATTTCCCTTTATATATCTTCTCTCCACGTATTCAACTTTTATCTTTAGGAATAAAATTCTTCTATCTATGATAGATTACGTTTTTGCATGTAATAAAATATCGATCGATTTCTTCACACATATTAATGCTCGAATCTTAAACTTGAGCATCTTCGTCTATTTAAGTCGCAATCTCTCCCGATTAGCGATGATTCTCGAATCGTTTGTTCCTTATTACGGTCGATGCAAGGTCATTGCAGTTGTGAAATTCCAGTTATGAAATACAATACCCGTTGTAAATCGATTTTGAAATCGCGTTAGCGTCTGTCGGACCCCGGTTATTCGCTATCCAGCATCTCGCGGGAGCCGTAATTTTCCGTTACTTATATACTCGTGCGTTGTAACGGAGCACATAGCCGGCACCTGGCTTCACGACGTCGTGTAATAAAGTCCCATTATTACCTCCGTTATTGTTCTTAACACGATTATGCTCGCTCGAGCGCGCACCGACTTCGGCTGGTGGTTCCAGCACCCAAGAAATACACTCCTGATTTTTCCGAAAGCTCCACCGCACTGCAAAAAAAAAAAAGAACAATGAATTGAAACCTTGCTACAACTTTTGTTATATCCGCCATCTAAATTTTCCTTTTACTTTATGATGCTATTAAAATTAAGTCACCGCTACGACTTGTGCTGCAGTTTTAGATAGCAAATTATGACTTTGAAGCTTCATTAAGCGCGTGTTATTTTCGACAAATTTTAATAAAATTAAACTGATTAATGCAACAATTTTAAAATAATATTGTTTAACGTTTTCTTCATAATTTTTTCAAAGTGTGAGAAAAATATATATAATTTAACATTGTGAAATGTATAATTCATGACAGAAAATTGACAGATATAGAGCAAGGAATTAGTGCAATCAAAGAAGTAAAAAAAAAATGTCAGATAAAATTATTCTTGTTAAAAGTATTTCTTTTTTTAAGATAAAAGTAAGATAAAATTGTTTTTAAAATTATATGAAAAAAGTTATTTTCTTTTATCTTTTATCATTTTTTATATTTTTTATAGATTTTATGTTACTTGTCAGAAATTATTAAAATTTGAATCAAAAGCTTTATTTGCTTTCGAAAGAAATACAACTTGCCAATCGATTCTCGGTCATTCGATATATACGCGTTTCTCTTTATCGCGGAGGTTTACTGGAAAATCCCACGGAATCGACGCGATGCAATATAAACTCTCAGCTTGGTGTGAGCTCGAAAACGAGAAACTCACGTTGCCGCCCACGGAAAGGAACAGCGTCCATGCGATGCGATTCCTTTGCCCAGCCATATTTCAATCCTGCGCGTCGGCGAGCGGAAAATTCGGCCCGCAGAAACCGAAGAAATGGCCGCGATGATTTGTTGCCGCGAGAAATCCTCTTGCCTTTTGTTAGTCGGTAAGCGTTGTAACGCAGGTAGATTAAACCTTCCTGTTTCGATACGAAATTTCCTCCTGATTCTTCTTTGTTTTATTAATCATTGTTTTGTATTTATACTCACGTGTCTGCTGAAGAACGCAAATTGAAATCAGAATCTTAAAATATAACGCAATCTAACAAATAGAATTTGAAAGGAAATTTGTTACCTGTTATGTCATAATTATTATTCTCTTTTTAATCAAGAGACACGTAATAATTCATGCCACGTAAAGGAAATGGCGGCGATCTATAAATGTGAGCCGTTGAAATAAACGACTTACATTTTCATGTCTCAGCGACTGCATCGATTGAGTGAAAAATTCTTACTATAAAAGAAATAATCTTTAAAGACATTTTAAATAAATCATGAATTATTAATAAAGATTTTTTTGCATACATAATATAACTCTTGGCGTACTTTCTTACTTTTTCTAAAAAGGTAAATTTTTTTACGTCGCAATAGCAATAAAATTATATAATTTTAATGAGTTAAGGGAGTCTAAATAGTATTAAGTTGCGCGCAATGATTTAATCTAATTTTTTAAATTTATTATTTCGAATTTGTTATTAGAATTTTATATGTAACAATTATATATAAAATGCTGATATTATTTTTATGAATTTGTTGATAATATTTGCAGATAATTGAACAGAAAAAGATTTTAATTATTTTATGAAAAATTATTTTAAATGAAAAACATATTGTATCAGATTATTTAAATAATCTCTATTTATATGAACGCAATTAATATCAAGTCGCAGAAAGTATTTTGCATAACTGAAATATAAAACTTTTCTTCTGTGAAAAAAACATAACATAAAATCCTTAATTACACTTTTTATATCTATGTTCAAAATGTAAGATTAAATAGATATATCTCTATGTTATGAAAAATTACAATTCCTAATATTAAATTTTAATGTAACTATTACAGAATTATTCGTATGAGAAAGTATTAATAGAAAGATTTACAAAGTATTAATAGAAAGATTATAATTTTTGTAAATTTATACTTCTTATGCTTTTCTATATTGTTTATGATTAAATAATACAGCTTTCAAACTTTTCTGTGAAATTTTTGTGAATATAAATCGTTATGTAGACGTAAAACGCCTTGTAACGACAAGATTAAGCTCATTATATTTGGCAGCATTATTATCCATGTTCTTCCGGCAGGGTTAATAATGTTGAAAAGTTAACGTTGCACAAGTCGCGCACTCAGCACGAACATTATTATGCCTCTCCTGTAGTAAGGGTAACATAAAAAGAGAAGATCGTTGCATACGGTGTGACATGAGGGAAAAGGAAAGGACGAAGTGACGAGATCAGGAGCAACTGTTTCTCTTCTTTGCGTTTCTCACCAACCAGCCGACAACAGCAGTACCACCACTACCACCACTAGGTACTACTACCACTACAATGTCGTCACCAACACCCTCACCGGTACCAAATACGACGAGTACCCAACCCTGCATTTACCCCTACGTCGTCGCCGAGGTAATTGCGTGTTTATCCGCTCGGCTTAATTACGTGTCCGCTTGTCCAGCTGCAGGTGGTAAATTCCGTCTGCCATTTTGCGGCGCAGCACAACGTCCCGCGGATATTTTTCTTCGTCGATGGCAACTTAACGGTGGTAATTTCGATGGAAACATGTTTATTGATGAATTATCGAATATGCCTTAACAAAGAGAGAGCTCTATATGTTCAGCAGTACATCTGGTTTTAATATCTTTACGGTAAAATTGATCTATATAAATAAATATCAATTTAACAGCATAGAACAATTAATATTTTTGCATCAATTTTATTAAGAATCTAAATAGTTGAGAAGATATTTAAATTATTTACAATAACAAGTATTTACAATAACAAAGCCTTGTTCTAAATGGAAACTTTCCTTTTAATTTACAAATATTTTTAATTCTCTTTATATTTTTTTTTACAAAATCTTTGTGATTAAAATGATTTAGTATTTTGCGCAAGATGATATTAATTGTTATCAACAGTTTATAAAAC
The DNA here is from genome assembly GCF_055798465.1 of Pogonomyrmex barbatus. NCBI lineage: Eukaryota > Metazoa > Arthropoda > Insecta > Hymenoptera > Formicidae > Pogonomyrmex > Pogonomyrmex barbatus. The sequence continues at coordinate 2,980,085 of NW_028297112.1, read as the reverse complement.
ACAAACGCGATATGAACTCAAGAGGAAATAAAACATCACTCTGCAATTGACCAAGCGCCATATTTGCATACTGGCACATAATGCACCCACGCAAAAAGCCACGCAAAAAACCGCAAAAGGTTCTCTCGAGTCAACTGCTCTTGGTTTTTTTTCTGTTTTTCCGCGACAAAGAGAATGCACGCGACTGCACTTTACCGATTCGCGCGTAGCAGTACGCTTTTACGCGCGACGCAATTAGGACCGCGATTGAAAGTCGTCCCCGAGGCGGCCAACGCATTTTTCGAGAATGGCAAAAAAGAGTAGAGAACAGATATATGCAGCGTCAAAAAAAGGAAAAAAAAAAAAAGAAGAAAAACTGGAGCTCGTTCGCGCAAGAGAAAATTTCTCGGTGTGAGCTAATCGAGATACAGGATGATAACGAGTGTAGGACGAGTGCACGCGGTCCTTTCAGGGACGGAAGAAGACGCTCTCCCAAATTCGTTCATACAAGAACCTTTTTCCTCGTTCCTCCCTCGCAGTTCTCTCCTCTTTCCTTCCGTTTTCAGCGAGTCTTAAAGCGCTCGCCCCAATTTCTCGCTGAATACCGGGACGCGTGAAAGCGGCTGACCCACCTCGTCTTCTTCTTCTTTTTTTTTTCCGAACGACCTGCCTCGCGAGTGAAGCAAGCGGGCAAATTGACGCGAATTGGCTGGAATCTTTGCACAATATGGTCTGAAAATTGTTTCTTTTAAACTTTAATTGAATGAAATTGTACTTTCATTGCTATTGTTTTCTTCAAAGTATGCATTAATTTAATTCGACTTGAAATAATTATCGTATCGTATGATTCTCTTATTTAATTATACAAAGACATTTTGATTGCTTTTGCTTAGCCTACCTTTTTTTTATCATCGTATATCTTTTAGAAGTTAGTAAATAATAATCAACTACGTATAAAATAAGATATAAATAGTAAGATATTGTTTCAACTAAATAAGATTGTAATGACAAAATTTTGACAAATACATATTTATTAGATTTCTGTAATATGTATAATTCGCATCATTCGTTATAATATAAAATAGGATATAATTCGTGATAACATAATTCGTTATAATATAAAATAGAATTGGAAATAAACAGCAAAATCAAAAGTTAAATTAGCAAATTAATAATTAATAAAATTCTAATTTGCAAGACAGATACACAAGATATATATCTCAACTACGAAATGGCGCTAAGCGCATCTGTTTCTAGATGGATTACTTTTAAAAGACTGACGGTCGTTAAATCCGAACATCAGATTTTTTCTCGGTACGAGCGACAGGTGGAATAACAATTACGCAAGACGAGCTCATCAGATGGAGAATTTAGCCTCTTTAGGTCTCTCGGACGGACGGCAGATCTTTGTAATTGCGGCAATTATGTCCCGCCCGATCGAAGCTGCCGGTGCGAGAAGTCGATTTTCGCTAAGCGTACCGATCTGGCCAGTAAATTTCCACCGGATGTGTTCCGCCGTCCGTTTGTAATCTTCCGGCCTGAAATTAGTTTCCCGTCGGCCAGCGTTATCGACGTCCCGAAAAGGATTCTCCGGCAGGATCTCGGCCGCCTCGTGCAGCCGTTCTTCTAATTTCGGAGCTCTTCCAGGATTTCGCACGCTCTGACTTTTCTTTTCCTTTTACTGTCTCGCGAAGTAAGTTACAACTGGATGGAGATAGTAACGGCAGTCGCGAATATCATTAAAACCTTTCTAGAATCCTAAAGATGTCATACTATTAAATTAAAGAAACGTTCGCAAGGAAAATAAATATTCAATTAATTTAGCCATTTAAAAAAAAAATGGTATCAATTTATATTATTCAAAAATGATGACAAATTAATACATCATAAACGTAATTTTTACAATTGTTTTTTTTTTTATAAATATTTTTTAAGAGTAAATAGAAGTTTGCATATGTTATAAAATTTAATTAAATAAAATATCTTGCTATAAATAATTATAAATATTTAAATCGTATTTTTTAGTCTATAATTTATTATACGTTTTCTTAATTTTTAATAATAATCGGCCTCCCATATTTATATCTAGGTGCTAAGTATCGCCCGACATTTATTCATATCATTTTATTTTCATCCATTCTTTAATTATGACATAAGTTTTTGTATAAATTTATTTTCTATAACATTTAAAAATATGCAATAAGAAATTGACTTAAGGTAGCATAAAGTTTGACGTGTTGAAATATCACGTTGTCATGCGCCGGCTGGCCGGGAACCGGCATGTGAGTGTCCTTGTTGTCGTCATCGTCGCCGTAGTCGGGCTCGCCTTTGGAATTTCATGTGCAGCATCGCGCTGCCGAAAAGGCCAGACAGTTATCGGACGATAACTCGTGGAGCGTCGCGGGGCGATAATAACCGTAGAAGGCAAGAGGCGCCGTTTAAATGGCGGCATGGTCGGACATAAATCTTGGGAAAAACACGCGTGGCAAAATTGCCACGGGCCAACGCCCCGGAAAATATGTCATCCCTCCACCTCCATGTCCCCTTCGACCTCTTTTCCTTTTCTTCCCTCTCTCGCTCGGTGCATCCGCTTTACCTTGCACTTGCACAACACTCGTCCTTCACGTCGAGCTTTGTTCCTTTTGCAGTCTTATGTATTCTTCGAAACTGCCAGGACTGCCGTCATTTACCGTTCTTGCGAGCCGTTGACTTACCACACGAATGACATCATTGCCTTTTATGAGACTTTTTATGTGCCAATCTACCTCTGGTTAAAACATCAGTCGAAATCGAGAACGAGAAAAGTGAACTTCTTATGCTAAGTACGTTGATCGAAAGAATTTTATCGCTCACCTTAGAAGAATACCAAGTCCCTTTCCTTTGAATGCACGAACTTTATATCCTTTTGAAAATTTATTTGTGCATTTGTAGATTCTCGTTAGGACTCTCTGTGCAATTTCAGTTTAGTGTCTTTTATAAAATAATAAATTTTGAAATACGAGTTTACTGTAAAATATGCACTGCTCGAAAAAATTTTGTTGTCTGCGCTTGTTAAAATATATTTGCTAGTTTTTTAGAAATTTTATTTCTATGTATTTTCATCAAAACTCATACATCTCCCAGTCCGAAATTAATGGAAGATATATGTTGTTTTACATCTATTCTTGAAATAACATATGATTTTAGTATGGAGAATTTTATATTCTTCTAAAATTTAATTTTAGAATTTATACATTCATATAATAAGAGTAATAATATTTCTTAATAGAGAGAATTTCTCTCTCTCTCTCTCTCTCTCTCTCTCTCTCTCTCTTCCCCATTCTTCCTATCTCGCAGATAACAACTTGAAGGATGAAGCGATTTAAAATTTCAGCAGTCCAGTGCAGCGCTTTGTACGCGTTTTTGGAACAATCGTTTCCATTTTACGCCCGAAGGGCCTTCACATGTAAGCCAACTTGCTATTTCTCTTTTGGGATATTTTACGCGCGTATGATCGCGGAAGATAAAATCGTCAGAGAATTTTCTAACTGTTGCGTTATGGTCATGCTGCAGATTAACTGTATTCAATTATTACTAATTCAAAAGTTATCTCTCTGTTGAATTTTTATATTAATCTGGCTACAACAACTTATTAATGTACACGTTATTTTCATTAAACATTAATTTTAATTAAAAAAATATTAATATTTTTGTATTAATATTTTATTAAAAAAATATCATAGGTAAATTTTCATCTAAATATCTGAAAAAAAAGAATCGGAGAACGCCGATATCTGATTCTAAAGTGCGGAACTCGAGTTATAAAGAGGTATCATTGATGTAAATCGTTCATCCAACTTGGAATTTCCGTTGTAATATCGATCACTCGTAAAATAATCCGATAAGAAAGTTTGTTGGCATTCGGTGGGCAATTTGAAATTCGAAAACTCGATAAATCGTCGTCCTATTCCCTCGTCTCCAATCCTTCTCTTTCTCTCGATGCAGTCTCTCGGCCGATGCATGCCGGCATATGGAGGAAAGGTACTGCAATGCAGTCGCTCGCCGAGCCGTGAGCATGTATTCAGTTATAGAGAGCCAGACACGAGAGTCAGACTTAACAGGAGAACGAGCACGGCACAAGACGGCCCACACAATGGCGTAGCGGAAACGAAATTGGGAGTAACTGATTGAACGAACTAATTCTTTTCACTTTTGACATTTCCATAGTTGGGAGAATTAATTGAAAATTATAATCTTTTAATTCGAATTAATTCGAATTAATTTGATAATTTGACAAATACCCATTTGCAAAATACGCATCCCCCACTATTTGAATTCCTGAAAGATAAAAGTACATCTGCTTATCCCTTTCGTTCGCCAAATCTAATTGTTTTTGGATTTTGTTTCCTATCAAATATTCATGTATATTATTTTTATTAAAATGTATAATTTTTAAATGTTTTACATAAAACTTAGAACACATATAACTTTGTGAAAATGTCATGTTGGTTTAAATTTACGCACTACTACAGCTTACCAAAGTCGACTGTTTTTAAAGCCTTTAAGCCTATTTCTAGAAGAAAGTACGAAAACTCTTGGAAACTCGGAAAGAGGCACCTTTGAGGCACAGATTCGAAATGATTCGTGATGATCCTCGATGCCAACCCGCGGGCTATGACTCCCTCGCGATAAGACATGACTTAAATCTACAATCCCTCAAGTCACACTCCTTATAATCTCCAGCGACATCAGAGCGCACGTATGCACTTGGATATGCATAGCGCAAACGTAAAGTCGTGTCCAAAATGCGCAGGGTCCACGAAAATCGGAAATTAATATCACTGCTTTGGGTTGACATAACAGTGATGTCGTTTTCATTTTGAACGTTTCAGGACAACATGTTTTTTCGAGAAACTACAAAGAAGTGCATTCTATCATCCAATTCTATCAAGCTTTTGTAAATAACAATAATTTAAATAAAAAAAATTAATTCTTAATTATTTGCTACTTTTCAAAAGTAAAATTATTTAAATTCCTAACTCTAATTTAATAATTCTTAGCTCTAAAATTAGCACGTTATTTAATATATCTTCTTCTATTTTAATATTACAATCTATTAGCATTTTGCAATTTTTCTTGACGCGCCATTCTTCTCTGTATATCAATCATATGATTTCGTTTGATTGAAAAGATTATCGCCAAAAGAAAATTATAAAATTCTGAGGAAATATCAGTAACGTATCTACAATTTGTAACGTAGGTATTAAATATAATTGTAGTTATATCAACGGATTATTATAATTCTATCGGAGTATGCGCACACAGTGCAATATCGTGCTCGAAAGTCCATTGTCGAAAATCGTCATTCACTGCGGATGAGAAGGGCGAGCCGAAATGGGGCGCGAGGGAGCGCATAAACGGCAGGATTCGACGGTGCACGTAGGCCGCGGATACGTGCACTATCGGGATCCTGCAGTGCAGCTGCTCGACGAAGGGTCGCTTGTGCGGTAACGTAGGTGGCCGACGTAGATAACTCGGGGCGACCGGTAATGCGCGCCTGCACACACACACACACACACACACACACACACGCACACGCACACACACACACGCACACACACATACATACACGGTTAGGGCTAAGGGCCCGCCAATAGAGGCCGACGACAATCGCCCTCTCTGCGACCCCCAACGGCTGCCAGATATCGCCGTCGTATAATATCGCTCACCCCCCTCGCTCCCACGGCACGCCGAACGCCGAATGGCGATGGAATGGCAGAATGGCATAACGCAGAAATGAACTTGCCAAATGCGAAGCTGCTCGGTTACAATTAATCACGTTGCTTGTAACGCATCAATCCTCCGAAGCAGATGTGCTCGATAATTGGCTATTAATTCCTCTCTTGCATTTAACCTTATGTTACTATATTCCAACGTTGGATCTCTTTTGGGATAAATTTTCAATGAGCTTAAATTTATGTGCAGGATATTTCATTTTGATGATTTAAATTTGAATCGGTCAATCCAGAAAATTAAAGCCGATTAAGAAATTCATGTTTTCTATTTTAGAGTTTGTTAAGATCTTGGAGAAAGAGAAATAAACGAAGACATCTTATTTTTTGCTTGTCCTCAATTTTACTTTAATAAAATTTTACTTTAATAAAATTTTTAATCTACATGAATTTAAAAAATGTTAAAAATATTAAAATTTACGTCTGTAATAATGATGTCACTATTATAAGAAAGAAACGTGATTGTATTAAATCATTATTAATATACAATACACAAATTATGCAATGGTTATGCATGGAATCAGATTGCTCGTTTTATACACAATATGGCGTTCTCGTGACTTTGCATTTGACATCGTTCGAATTAACGGCTTGCAACTCGCGATATATGCATATATCCTCGTGGACAGCCTGGCTATTAGTTTCTGATTTACAATCGTAAATTAACAATTTTTTCTATCATCTCTTGATCAATTAAATACATGTAGATAAATATAATTAAAAATTTTTATATGCAAATGATTTGTTAAAACAATTAGATATAAATTTTATCTTATCACAATTACTATAAAAATTTTATTTTGGGGATGGAAAAATTATATATTTACGATTTACGAATTCTGTTTATTATATAACCAACAGGTTGAAGAAACTCGCAGGTTCTGACATACATTCACATTAATAAAACATACCTTCATTACTAGGATGTTTGTTCGGTACATGCTTGAAAATAGCAGCAGTATAGCACGCGTAAGAACACGCCTAACATTACACGCTGTGTAAACTGCGTGCCGCGATAATTTTGCCTACAGGCCGTATAATTTGCTTTATGCGCAATATCGTCATGACTTCGCGCTTGATGGCGTTCACACGGTAATAATCAGCGGCGCGCACTCATGCCACCCTTCTCTCTCTCTCTTTGATGCAGTTTACCCCTCGGTTAATGCCCGAGTTTCTTGCAATGCTTTTGCATGATGTCGTAACTTTAATATGATAACTCAAAAGTGCGAATACGCACTTTAAAAAAGAGAAATACGACTTTACGAGTTAGACACGACTTTACGAGTTAGACTCTTCGAGTCTGACAATAAGAATAGTGATCCCCATTTCTGTTTTCATAACATGCACCAGAAAGAAAAAAAGATAAATATATATTTAGCTCGAAAGAATTTTTATAACAAAAATTTTGAGAAAGGATTAAATTTACAAAATTTTAAATAACTATTTTTCAATTAAATTATTAATTGTTATACGCTATAGAGAAACTTAAATAATTTAACGTGCAATACTATAGGTAATTAATTTTTTTATACGATACATTATTTAATTACGTTATAAAAAGTTAATTATCTATAATAAATGCTAATATGTTAAATTGAATATTTAATTATTATAACCTTATTGGCGCAATGTTTAATTTAATTATTTAAATCAAGTTCTAGCTAATAACTATTAATTTCAAAAGTTTCAAATTAAATCTAAATTTAATTATTGAATAATTTAAATAATGTAAGATACAAAGAGAGAGAGAGAGAGAGAGAGAGAGAGAGAGAGAGAGAGAGAGAGAGAGCGATTCCAAATCTGTTGTTTAACTTATAATTCCATACTTATATTATGCAAACAGCGATAAAATAAACCGCGAATATAAATATTAATCTCGCAAAGTCTCACACAACTGCTTAACCACAAAACCGTACGCATATAATTCTCAATTTTGTGAATATGTTTGCGGCTTTCCTCTCTCCACATTCTCGGAAAGTCACAACCCCCATGGAATTTACACCCCCGAGCGGCTTACCGATTCCAGAATCGACCGTCGACGAGACTTCCGTTGCTCGCGAAAATAGTGAAAAATGGCCGTGGCACAATGGCATTCCCGCAGAATAAGGGCTCTGGCAATTCGGTTTGCATTATGGCGAGCATCAATCGTGCCGACCTCGCGCGAGATGAATGTTTAGCACCGCGCCGGGCATCTTCGTCTTCGGGTTGAACTCTAAACCGAGATGTAAAGAAAACGGGGTTAGAAGAAATTTAAACCTGCTACTAAAACCGGAACGTGATATATAGATCATTTCATATTTTATTGAGATGCATTTTAATCTTTGTATTTTTAACTATGTTAAATTGTTTTTTTTTTTTTTTTTTTTAATATCTGACATAAATAATTTCTTATGCTTTCAGATAAATACAATATAATACATCGCGAAATATCTTACAATAACTTTATTAACTTTTTATGAATCATAACGCTTTATTTCATATTTATCACATGTGAATAATTTGAAACGTTACATATCGCTTTTAGCGTATTACTTGAAAGAATTATAAATTAAAATATCAAGAGATACTTGTAATATCTCTCGCATCAAATGTACACGAGGATAATTATAAATAATATTATAAGGTAAAATTAAACACAAAAATACAAAATATTTATATATTTTTTTTTATAGAAATAATTTCGTTATGAATCAGTCTATCTTTATATTTATCAATATTCATGCAACATTACTCCAGATAACACAAGTTCACAATCGGAACATGAAGCATTTAAAAAACGTTTTAAAGATTTTATGTCTCAATTTTATACTTTACATATCTGGAGCGATTTTAACATTTCCATTTAATTCTCCTCTTTATCATCAGCAATTTGCATTGCTTACTTTGCTTTTAATTGAAACAGCTCTGTTGTTCAATCAAAGGAAAAAAAGGATTAATATGATTTTTCAAAATATTTGCATTTGACATTCCGTCCATTTAAATTCCCACGGTGTACTCTCTCATCGATCCTCTGCAGGATCTCATCCAGGTGTCTGTAGTACATGTAGTTATGCTGCAACCAAAAGCAAACTCTCTCACGCTGCGAAGTGGAGTAGGTCGGTATTTTCGGGGTGGAGTTGCGCGAGAGCCTTTAGACCATTCTTGCTCGTTGAATGGCGTATGCATCTCAAGGCCGCGTAAATCTCAACGCTGCAAGACGCAGGATGCACGTGTACGTGGCCGCGCGTTTACGAATCAATAAGGAAGTAGGCATACCCGTACCCGTGTACAGGCGCGTGCACACGCGAGCATACACACACACACACACACACACACACACACGCGCGCGCGCGCGCGCGCACACGCAAGTTCTCCCGCATTCTTAAGCACTTATTTATGTCACGAGTACTCGCGTGCATCCCGTATCGGCTTTTCTATTTTCGACATCTCCCTCGTGCGCGCAATCCCCCGATCGAATGTCAAGGTCAACATGGGGGTAATTATCCTGTCGAGTTAACGGTCGACAGGACACGTGATTGCATTCCATTCTTATCTATGAATCGCGCGATAGAACACGTGTCGCCACGCTTCTGCCGAAGCGTCGCAGGTGAAGGCCGATGAAGGGAAATCGCGATCTGGAAATGCGATATTTGAGCGAAATAAAGGGATGGTCAGTTGAATCAATTTACTACACGTCGTGTGCGCGTTGGTATGATAGGCGGCAAAATGATTGACATTTACTACTTATAATTGGTAGATAATTTAGGGGTTCGGTCCTATTAATATTGATCATTAATAAAGATATAAAGGATGGCTACAAAGTGAAGAGCATCTAAATCATTCCAGCGAGTAAGTTTTCGTGAAAATTTTTGCTCCGTTCCTGAAAAAATCCGTGATATGAAAGGATAATACGGTGAATCTGAAGCAGTCTAACGCAGATTACATGGATATTTATTGCGATGGAACTCCCTAAGCGTATTGAGAATACTTCAAAAAGTTTTATCTTCAGAAACTGTGTAAGGGGATTATAAGTATGTATGCCTTCAACTAAGGCAGATTTTGGTGTCCAATGAGGATGCAGATACATTGAGAGTTTAATCCATACTTTTTAATACACTGGGGTTGTGTCGTATGTACACATACACGATAAGATTTGTTCTTTTTAGTTACAAAATTTTCGTGTTTTTTTTCTTGTTACTTTAACTTTAACTTTAACAGAAAAAACATTTGAATTATTTTTTTTATGTATACCTTTTAAATTGATCGTTCTTTGTTTCCTGAAAATATCACGCGCCACTTTTTTGTTATTTTGTATGAAATATTCCTTTTGCAACCGCATTACCGCGTTTATTGGCAAAACACTTCAAAGTTTCTACAAAACTAGGTCACTGATTAAACGTTATCGCTATAAATCATGCGCAAGTTTAGCATAATACGTGTAAACTTTATCTACACACACACACACACACACACACACACACACACACACACACACACACACACACACACACACACTCTATTTGGAATATTCTATTTTGTATTGCATAGATCAAACATCAATGGTCGATCGCATGCGCGGAGTTGCAAATCTGCTTATCAGTCTCATCGAGAATTTCCTATGTACCGCAATGCTGCATCATAAACAATAATTAGTAAGATAAAAAAAGAAATGCATACCGCTACGATACATATAATATTACACATATAAAAAGAAATTGTGTTACATGTCGATTTTGAGGATAATTTATGTAATCAATTCTATAAAAAGTTTTGAGTATATTTTGAGTATATTTTGAGTATATTTTAGAAAAATATTAGCAAACACAAGATTTTTTTTTTAATGATCTTTATATCGACATATAATGTTCAATACCAACGGAAAAAAACTAATAGACTCTACACTAATAGACTCTGACACTTGTATATCTCTCCCTTCGAACAACATTTTTTTATACATAATAATAATTTTCAATTCCATTATCTTTATATGTAATTAAGTATATTTACTTTATAAAAACAATGAATATTATATTTAACATTACTGCTACAAGTAATTAACATAAAATTAGTAATTAACATAAAATACAAAATATATGTCATTTTAATAATTAAATAATTTAAAAAAAAACTTTACAACAAAATTTTAAGAAAATATTAAATGTCAGTGATATAAATTTGTCTACGTCTCTCGTTCTAAAAAATAATATCCAAAAATTTTTTTTATTTTCTTATTATTTTAATGATAATTGAGAATTATGCGAGAATAATGCGAAAGCAAGCTGGTGTAAACAGCATAAAAATCGACGCGTCAACGTGTTTGTTTCTCGTTCGCGAAAACCAACATAAACCTTTTTCAGCAGTCGTGAAAAATGCAGCTCTGTCTCGTCGCTCGAAAAATCGAAAGCTTCCCCGTAGGGCATGCCGCGCAATTCGAGCGATGCAGAGATCGTGCGAGGGATGCACTCGCTGCTAAACGTTAGCCGTCAACCGTTTCGCAAGCGCGATAAATCCCGCCGTGCCGCCGCTCCGGCCGCTATTCTCTCCCGGCGGGTTTCTCGACGATAGCGTGGGCGTCGGTATCGGCGTCGCTCTGCTCCGGAATAAAGTATCCAATAGAATCGCTAATCCGCCAGCAAACACGCCCGATATTGGGCCACCTGTTTGCTCCGACCGCAATGTTTGCGTTGGGCGCCGAGACTCGATCGGCGAACCGATATTTTTCCTCCATGCGCCTCTGTAATATACACCGAATCCGTAAGCTGGAGAAATATGAGCGGAACCGGGTCCTCGATACGGAATTTACATAGGTGAGACTCAAATCGCTCGAAGTCGATTGAGTCTCACCGATTGTGTAATTATGTACCGTTAAAAATTATTCATACAAATTGAGAGCAACGATAGATTCATAAATGTAGGATACTTTAAATATAAAATAAAAAAATATATAAAGTGACAGCGCGAAATATAAAAATATATTATATAAAACAAAAAAATAACAAAATGCCTAATACATAGAATATTTTTCAAATGAATTTTTGAATAGACATTTTATTTTCTCTGAATATATATTATTTGCATTTATCATCCACAAAATTAAAACTATTAAAAAGAGAATAAAAATATAAATGCTTGATATGTATTATCCTAAAATATATGAAGAACATTGTTATCCACTTATATAAAATTTGAACATTTTTAAATTTAAACGCTTCTTTCTCTTTTTTTTTTTTTTTTACTTTTTTTTATTCTTCTTGATTTTTAATGGTAAAAATCACGGTCTTGATTTTAATGGTTATTAAAATTGTATATTTTTTTGTATATTTTTAAATGACTTGCGCGTGCGTACATTTTCGTATAGACAGAAATCCTGCGATTGCGTCCATGATTACAGTCGAAATAAATGGGACTAGTTCATGAAGCGAGCCGGATTTAGTCATAACGAGCGACAGTACTTGACATTGATTCGATCGATTCCTCGTACATCAGTGTGCGACCGAGGAAATAGAACTACGAGATTTATCGTCTCATCCCTCCCTCTATCCCTTCTCACGAACCTATACGCTGCGTTCTCCAAGTAGGGCTTATACGGTGATGTATACTGTTATCCAACTGCACCGGGCAGTGATAATCCATCCGGGTGTCTCGCACAGCCCCTTCTATTGTTCCGAGTTAATTAAATTACGGATTACCGCGGAGACGGAATTATTTTCCCTTTCTCTCTCTCTCTCTCTCTCTCTCTCTCTCTCTCTCTCTCTCTCTCTCTCTCTCTCTCTTCGCAGATTCACACCCCGCGCTTTTCTCAGCCGCGGTAAGTGGCTGGATTTTTGCACGTTTCGTAATTTTTTAATTTATCCCGATATCGCACGTCGGAAAGCGACGATTTCGCGAGAAAAGATTGCGTTAATTGCATTGAAATAAGAATTCATCTCTGGCAGAGATTATATTATGGTCGCTTCCAAAAAAAAAAAAAAAAAAAAAATTAAAGAAAAAAAAAAATAAAGTCTCTGAAGAAAATTTGAAAGAACAGGGAGTTCTATTTTTCTATTGTCCGCGGTTTTTCGCGATTCAAAAAAACTTGAATTAAGAACGGACGGATATCTCCAGAGTGAAAAACGATTTTATTCCGCGTTTTAATTTTCACGACGTAACGTCGTGCTTAAAATCGCGAATTATAATGAAACGAAAACTTAACAATGCATCATAGACTCGCAATATCGTAATGTGCGAATCGCGTAGCACTCGTGAATGCTACATGGAAAGGATCTCAAACGCGTACTGCACACACGCGACGGATGCACGCGGTGCAGATAAAGTGTGGCAGTGATGAGGGACGCGCAGGGGATTGAGCTGACATTACGTTCAGCCCCATCGGATCCGGACAGTGGTGGTGCATTCGACAGTCGATCTTTTGATCGATCGCATGGAAACGCGAACGTTTAATCCGGCAGCAAGCAATTCCCGCTGACAACATTCGTGTCGTCCGTTCTCTCGGTCGAAAAACAAATATCTCCGCCAGCTTTTGTGCGTCGTCGAAACGTGCGCGCGCAAAATGTTACCGCGTTTCTGCCTGTAAACGAAAATACAAAAGACAAAATGGTCAATAAAAAGAGCCGTATAGATATTTTGTAAACTGCTGATTTCGGTTAAAGTTACTACGGTTTGTCGGATGTCGCACGTTGCGATTGTGAATAGGAAGGACAAATAAATCATCGCGAGATTTTAATATTGATTTAATGCCTAATTAGTTTTTATTCTAATCATTACCGGTTAATTACATCGCATAGATTTTAATTAATGGCACTGAATATTTTCAATAAACTTTGCATGACAGCAATAATTGCTCGGACTGATCAAGTTGATTAATGCCTTTCTTGCTTTTAATTGTGGCGCTGGAAATGCTACGGAGTGATAATTAAAATGCAACGATTAAGAGCCGGGAATGCGCCATTACTGGGAAAACTGCAAGACCACTTCCGGTCGCTTCGAGAATACAACCGTTTCCATCGAGTGAAGAGTGCATTGTTATTGAGCATATCCGCGATGCAAATCACTTCTCGTTATTTTCTCGCCGAGAAAACGGTCACCGAAAAAATAATAAATTGAAAAAATAATAGTCATTAGAAGTGAAAAGAAATTATAGCAATAAAATTATAGCAATTTTAACGATATCGATATTAGCGACAATATCATTTTATAAATAGAAATACTTATTAGTCTATGATCATTGTAACACAACAAGCAAAATTTAGAAAATTTTTAACAACTATTTTGCTCGTGTGTATAAACAGTACAGCATTGCATGTAAGTATAATTTTATAAAATTTATGTAAAATTGATATTCTGAATTTAAAAACTCAAGATTGAATACGATTGGTCTGATGAACTATACAGTGATATTTTGTATTGTTTGTTAGACATTGGGATGTGTGGAATTCGCATATGAGATTGTGTGAGCGGGCAATGGCAGCAATAAGCAATATGTCCACTGCTGAGTCTAGTCCTGATTAGTCCTTTGTCACTTGAGACCAATATTGACAAGACGCAGTTTCCCTCTCGCATCAATAATACACCTCGATACTCTAACCCGTATAACAATATCGACATTGCATCGACATTTGAAATCAAGAATTTTATCATCCGTTTTTCAAGATTTTTGCTATAAAAATGCTGAAAAAAATTAAAAATATTGCAGATAAATTCTTTTTACATCATATGGAATTTAGAGATTAAGCGTAAAATATTATAAATAAACATTAGACCTTATTTTATTTAAGCGTTAAAAGAATTTTAAAAAATACAAAAGGAAAAGACTTTTTATGTATTTATTAAAAATTTTAAAAGAAAAATTAATAAATCATTATAGGTAAGCATCGTGAATTGTTTCACAACTTTTTTCTCCCTAAAATTATTTTGAATTAAACTGAATTAATTTAAGTTGGAAAATTATTTTTTAATCATTTTTTTTTATTCTCAATAAAATATAGATATAGATTAAAGTCATCAAAATTTTGATTTCGTAATTATATCTGAAGTATTGTAATGATATCAGAAATATTATCAAAGAATACATTGTCTTAATACATGTTTATATGTACATATTATCAGGTATATAAGCTCCAGTATTATAATCTTCACTTCTATTCCATGCACCTTCCAGTTAGTCGAATTCCTTCAGAGTATTTGCAAACTCAAATGTTCCGTGGCTTGAATGTACCTAGCTTCTATTTATTCGGAAATTTCCTATGGTAAAATCTCACCCTACCTAAACGTCTCATCTGTATATCCTTTCGCTATGTTATACCCTCCACTAATTGTCGTTCTATGTCCACAGTTTTAAACGTATTTCAATGTGTGTAATTCATAAATGCGTTAAATTGTACGCGTGTCAAATTGAGCGAAAGTCTCATCTCTGACAGATTTAAATGACTGTCGGTAACACTTTGGCACGTAGACGAGCGGCGAATAAAGAAAAATTAGGTCACTTCACCAATATACCGCTTGAAAGCGACGTCAATCAATAACAATGCAGCTAAAAAAAATGTGACATTTTCATAACGTTCTAAAAAGATATATACCAACTATGAGATTTTACTATTTGGAAAAATTCTGAATCAACTCTTTATTTCAAAATTTATATTTTTGTTTACTACTTTTAATACTATTTTTACTATTAATAATAATTAATTAATTGAATATTTAAACTTAAATAAAAGAGATATCAAATTAAATATTTGTTAAATAAAACTTTGTTTTATTCTTAGATGATTCTATTAAAAAATAAGATTTTATTAGGTATAGTATAATTAAATATGAAACTTTAAAGAAATTTTGAGAAAATTAATAAAATTTGTATATAATTATTTTTATTATTATTTATAACGTATCGAATTCTTTCTTTGGAACGGGATTTTAATAATAAATTTACACAAAGCTTTTATTTTTTTAGAATTCAACTTGAATCTTTCTATTTTTGAATTCTAGAAAAATAAGGAAAAGCAATTAATTTTCCTTATTATATCATTAATACCCAAGAATAATTTATTTTATTTTACATACGTTATTAAACTTTGTATTGTTTTATTTGTAAGCGTTTTCTTGCGGAAAGAAATGCATGAAATTGAAATGAGATGCAATCGCTATTGTGCGACGTCACTAACAATAAGTATGGATGTTGAATGCTACTCGAAACATAACTATAACTATACATGTGCTACCGACATGCACGCACACATATGTCGTGCTCGGATTTCGACATGGCTCAGCGAGTCAAACGTTTCCACCACTC
Organism: Pogonomyrmex barbatus; assembly: GCF_055798465.1. Lineage (NCBI taxonomy): Eukaryota > Metazoa > Arthropoda > Insecta > Hymenoptera > Formicidae > Pogonomyrmex > Pogonomyrmex barbatus. The sequence goes on along the minus strand of NW_028297112.1, from coordinate 2,964,071 downwards.
GTTTTCTTACGACCGAAAAGCAGAAAGCGAAGAACATGGAGAAGGAACACAATGGAGTAACACTTCGGAAATCGGTTCTCTGTACGTATCGGGTGCCTCGAATAAAACTTCAGCAGTCTAATCCTCGCAATTGTAGATTTAAAGACGATCTTTTGCCGATTTAAATAAAAATAAAATATTATTTTATTTTAATTTCATTTTAATTTTTATTCCAAACTAGGATTTTAATTAATTTAATTTAATTTCAAATTTTAATTGACTTCAATTCAAAATAAAATTTAATCTCAGTACAATTAATTTATAATTGAATGTGTTGAATATACTTAGAAAGCAAGATGTCATGTATAATGTAAATCAATTCTAAACAGATAAGATTTGTGTTCGTACGAGATTTATTCGGATTACCCTATATAAGCGTGGTTCCAATTCCCGAAGGAAGATACTAGGATTTAAAGGACAAGAGGTTCCGACTGATTTCACGACGGTGCACGGCGAATTTAATGATTTAATTTTCAAGGATACCCTAAAAAATTTTCACGTTTTCCTAAAGACATCCCGTGACGAATATGCCGATGTGACGTAATTATTCTTCCGCGTTGAAATAGAGTTGTACATTTGAATTTGCTCGAATATATTTAATAGGCAGAATGAAGGCCACAGGAAAAGTGAGGAATGAACAAGAGATGGGAGCGAACTCGATACCACCGCGAGTGGCATGTTGAGACACCAAACCTTAGCAATCTCGTGCTACTGCCCTTCTTTTATTTTACCCACTCCTTTTATTTTAGCTATCCCTTTTATTTCGCCCCCGTCCGGATATCCCAAGAAATAGGTTTTCTGAGAAGTGGAAAGCGAGTCGGTTTCCCCCAGGAATGGCAAAGTATGAAATAGTAAGGAGATGCAGTCACCGTCGCAAAACGTCAGTCGGATATTGGGGTCGAGATTACTCGACGAACATATATATATATATATATATATATATATGTATACATATACATATATATGGACACACACGCAACGCATACGTGCATGCACGTGTATATTGCTCTTTCTAGTTTCTATATGTTATTGAGATGTATTAGTGGATTTTCAAAGTATGAAAGTTTGATAGCCTCGAACATTTTCGATAGTTTCATCGCATGGTTCGGTTCTATTTTTGGCGATCATCCAACCAAAACTGGTTGTTTTATTTGCACCAACTACGAGACTGAAAATTCTAAAGTTGTTATATCTCCGAGTTCTCAAATAATACGATTCGCGAAAATTCTTTAATATCTACATTGTCAACTGCTGAATGATAAAATCGCTGTAGAAATTGCCTCGCATACAACAAAAAAATTTTTTCTCGAAAAATGGATTTAGAAATTTCATTTATTCAAGTTTTAAGGTTATTTGATTTTCATATATCAAAATGTCTTTGAATCAAAACCCCTTATAATGCTAAACTTTTAACTTTTTCAAATTTGCAAGATACTTGAACTGCAAAACTTGCATTTGCAAATGAGGAAGTTTTTAAAGTCAACATCGCTTTATTCTAAACTTAGCAAACTGATAGATATTCAAGAATTCTAAAATAGTCAAATCATCATTTATTATTCTCAGAAAATCTGATAATTTAGTGGTTTTAGCAAGTGAAAATTATCAGTCTGAAATTTTTTATTTTTGTTGGAATATGATATCAGAGTGAATATCAAATTAATAGCTTCATAATTTCTTTTCTAAATTTATTTAATCAATTTAAGTAAATTAGAATAAATCTGAAATTATATCTGAAAGCACATATGTATAAGTATAAATATATATTTAAAATTTTATTGCTGTTACATTAAATAGTAATAATATATATTTTATTATTTAAAATAAATTAATTAAAAATGTTTTTTATCTATGCTTATTTTATTATTTTATCAATTTTAAAACAATTGAATTATTTAAAAAAATTATATGAAATCTTTTTGCAAAATTATGTGAATGATTATACAAAGTTGGATGTAATACGCGAAACCTTTGTCGAGGTCGTGACTACAGACAGAAGTCTACGACCGATCGATGACCTGTCGCCTGTAAAGCATTAATTATTACGGCGCAATCGTTTGCGTATTTATTCCTCAGCTCTCCACGTCTTAAAATACTCTTGATGACGTTTTAATAATAAAAGTCATACGATATCGATATTTCGTAATGAAGCTACATCGTAATTTCTATGGATTTGTACCCTTCAACGGATTTGTATTACAATTCCGTTCTCACACAAGATAATACTGTCGCAGAATGTCATTGTAGCTTCAATGGTGCTACATAAACTCTTACTATAGTTTGATATAAGCCTTCGTGAATGATATGAGTATCGTGAAAGTGGTGTAAATCCAATTTCGAGGAACTTGTTGAAATCGATACGCCGCATGAGTTTATATCCCGTTCTCATTGAAATGCATAATGTTTCAAAACTGAACTTACACCACTTTCCAAATAAGCGGATCACATTATGTTAATGCTATCTACCTTGCTCGGTAACTTTGTTGAATATACTTAAAAATTATTCGAGTTTTAAATCAAAATTCACATTTTTCTCATTAACATGTTGAAACTAAATATCGATATAATATAAAAAAACGAATTTAAATATGTAAAAATATTAAAATGCGAATGTATGCACAAAGTTGTTACTTTCAAATGACCCACGTGTGTTCCAGTGCATTAAAGTCTTTCCAAAATTCAATTTATAAGAAACGCCAGTAAAGCTACTTCCGACAAAGTAATACGACTCGGATAGAATTTCTTGAGCGAACTTTAGACGAATACAAAACAGAGGTTTAACCCGGTTGAGAGGGTGGACTTTCAAACATGAATGATGGGGAATGTGAAAATTCGGAAACTACACTTACATATATCATCAACAATAGAGAATTGTTCAGTCAAACTTTGAACATTCTTGCTTTTCTAAATTTCTGCCTTGTTGACTTTTGAGTATTCTTTGTATTTTCGCGATTATTAAAAATTTGAGAAAAAGAAATCATGCTTTTCAGCTTATTTCTTTTTTATGATTTATTTTTTTAATACAATATTAGTTAATTCTTTTTATTTAAAACATTTTTATTGTGATTGTATGTTTTTCTTTTTTAGAAATTTATGTAATGAAAAAATTGAATAAAAATAAAATAAAATTATAACAATGTAATAAAATTTAGAATAATGAAAAATTGGTATTTATAATATATTGAAATATAATTTGAAATACATCGCAAATAAATAAAGTTCCACCATTCTATTTTTTATATTATCCAAGCAATAGTAAATCATATTTCTCAAGTTATAATAATTAAATAATATTTACATAAAAAATCATTTACAATTAGTTTGATATTACGCAATGTAATCTATCTTCATTAATTCCACTTAACAGATTTATTACAATGCATATCGCATTTTATTTCTTGCATCTTTCCGGCATTTTTGTGTAAAGTAAATTGTATTATTTGTAAAGAAATTAAAGAGAGATGTGTAAGAGATTAATTGATTATTTGAATATTTCATCCTCCAATATTTTGCTAAAGGTTTTCTAAAAAAGAAGCTGACACGTAAGTATAACGGTGAGAGTTGTACGTACACATAGAAAATTGCGTTTTACAATATTGAGAATAGGTTTGCTGTTGCCCGGTGCACTTTAAATAGTTGCACCATTATTGGACTTTTCCATTTGGAAAACCCAGATAAAAACCGCATTGTACCAAAAAATCGAGCTACTTTCATGTAGTGTAAATGTCGCTATTTTCCGCCGCAATGTCGATGCTCTGCTAGCTCTTAACTTTTGCCTAGTCGACAACGAGTCTATTCAAACAGTTTTTTCGAAGTATAAATATTGCATTTGTATTCAGAATTTGTTTTACATTTCATGAGAACAAAAATCATTGGTGTGAATTAATTAAAGGAGAAAATATGAAAAAAAGATATCTTCGAAAGTAGCTAACATTTGCAGTTTTTAAAATAATCATATCCGTGCCTCTTAATATGTGCATATGATATGTGTCACTATCAAATTTGTGAATCTGTAACTTTATCAAATAATACTACGTACAATGTATGCAATATTGATTATTAATAATTAATTAACCAATATTTACAAAATAATAAATGTAAAGCTCATTATATTTACAAATGAATCTGATAATTTGCGTGTGATTTGTATAGAAGTTACGAGACAAACATCTGGGTGTATGTCAATTAATTTACTTTCATCCGGAATTGCATTAACGCACGATTTGTCGAAATTCGCGGTGATCGAGCCCGCCCCATCGAGATATTCCTCCGACGCGGCGGCAATTCGGCCAGGCACGCGCGGCTGTTTTCATAACCGGGAGAATTCGTCCACCTTGTGAAAATTTTACTTGACCCTGGTGGACGTGATCACGCGCTGGAATCCGCCGCATGCGCCATACGCGGCTGCTCACGCGATGCACGCAACTGCACGCATTCATACGCGATTATGGCCACAATCCCGGGTTGCAGTCGGACAAATTAGAACGCACCGATACGCGAGCGCGGCTCCCGGGATCGCGATTACGTGCGTTCCGCGTGTGCGCAATTGTCTACCGAATTAACCCTCCAAATGCACCATGTGTATTATGCGGCGCACGCACACGCGAGCGTTTCTGAAATACCCTCCCCCTCGGTCGACATACTCTTATTTTAAAGATATTTATTTTATAAAGAAGAATTATCGCGGTGCTTAGTGCGGACATTATGTAGAAAAAAAAAAAAAGAAATAAATGGATAAAATAAATAAAGGCGCGATATTTTGTAGGATGCTAATACAAGAAATTTTTTTTCACGACAAATAACGATCTTTTTTGTATTGACATGAATATATGTAATAATCCGTTTCGTAGTTTTTGATTAAAATCACGCTCATCGGTGCTCTCAAAACATTTCGGATATTTATTGAGCAGAATTATCGTCGATTCGCTGCAGATCTCGTCGTAAATTAAAATTACTATAAATGAGTATTGCGATTAAACGCGGATTTGAGTACATTTGTGCGATAGAAAATAAACATTGAAATGTTGTTTCACAATTTGTTCCAATAGCGAATGAAAGCCTGGTAATCGGAAAATAATGTTTTGTCATTGCAAAGAAATATACAATTTCGCATTGATTTATTTAAAAAATTTACAATAAAACAAAATAAATCATATTAAGCAATTATTGTAAAATTTTTATGCTTACATACAGAAAATTAAGAAAAAAATCTTTCAGTGATATATAATACTAATGAGTAATAATTAATAAAATAATTTTGCTACGTAATATATCTTTATTTTTAAAATTAAATTTATAAATTGTGTAAAAAGAATTAAAAAAAAAGAAAAAATTATTTATTTTTCATATCTTCTTTTGTACGTTTATGTCTTTCAAAATTATTGGCCCGAAATTTTGAAGCCGCTATTCAATTTTAACTGAAATGAATTAGCTGAGTATTCTCTGGTTAGAAATCTATTGTGTTGTGTCACGCAAGCCTTCAGTTGGGACAATTGCCCTTGCGAATGACGACTACGAGCCTCCTCGAATAAAAAAAAAATTCTCAGTTTTATTACGTCACCGAGGTACCGTCACTGGTTGCCCGGCGTACTATTGACTTAACTCTTAATTCTTCTATCGATTGAACCTTCCGCTGCGGCTGCGATATATTTAGCAGATCGTTGACCTAATTCTCGCATCTCTCATTTTAATACGAGCGCTTGCAAACGAGAAGAAGATTGGAATTAATTAAAAGTAAAAACATAATATGTGTTAAGCGAGTGAATGCATTTGTTCAGCAATAAGAATATTTTCAAAGAGAATCTCAGTCTACACATACAATGATGATACTGCATAAAAAATTTCACAAAGCCGATATAAATTTCTTATATTAGTTTATATTTAGCATTATTGACCCAATTTTTACATAGCTATTTTAATAGCAATACCTTCAAGATCGAGTCAATCAAGCATCGTCAATTAGAACTAATTGAAGGCAACAGCATATATAAATAAAAAGCTTTAATTGCTGCAAAAAGATAAGAAAATTTCTGAAAAGAATTCATAATTCCTTTGTATTTTAATAAGAATACGTAGAAATTGTTCGTTCATGTGAAAGTGGCTCTTAATTTTTCAATTTTTTTCAATGTGTTTTTTAAAATTATATTTCTCGTTTAAAAATATTACAACTTTGTTAATATATCATTTCTGTAATTAAGTTTACTAAAGAAAGATTCACTACAAATTATATCGTATTCAGAATAAAAAAAGAAATAAAAGTATTTATTTGAAAATGTGGAAGTGGCTCTTAATTTGAACAATCTTAATTAAAATTTAATAACACTCGAAATACTTCACAGTAATTTCCAAAAGCCCAAGTTCATTATTCTTAAACTGGAAAGTATTGCCAAATGATATTGTCGCTGATTGTGAGATGTCGATCGGATTCTGCCTCGATCGGATTCTGCCTCGATCGAGATCGAAAACTAGCGCCTCGAACGATAATAAGTGTCTGGATTGCGGGAAAGAAAAAGAAATAGAAGAAAAGGGCAAGGGGCGGGAGAAGGCGAGAGCGCTTGATTAGGAGATCGCTCGGAGCAATCTCTGCCTCGCGGCCTTTTTTTACGCCGTGCAATTTTATTGTGTCTTAACGAGGTCGGGGACCTAACCCAGCCCGCGATCCACCCCACCCACGTTCATCGTACATCGCAGGCAATTTCGTTCCATCGGTTCTTCGTTCCTTCAATTCCGTCTCGAAGAGCTCCTCCTTACTCCGGTGCAGCTCTCGGTACAGGCCGGCCAGGCTCGTTTTTACCCAATGGATCAAGATTCTCGCTCGCAGGACTTCTTGCAGGGTTAATCTTTTGGAATAAGTAGCAATATTGCCGTTGCTCGAGCACAAGTCCTTCACGAAAGACGATGTAATATATATAATCAAGCACGGAACTTTAAACATTTATGTGTAGATGTTGTTTTATGCATACAAAGTTTTATATATCTAGAGTAAGAACAAAAATCAATATCTACTATGTAAAACTTTGAAGTTTTATACCTAATTCAAATCTTTTTTTTTTATCGTTTTAACATTACCAAAGATATATCAAATGTATAATGACACTAAATTATATATTTAATTATATATTAATTATATATTAATTATATTAATTGTTTTCTAATAGCATTAGATTAATATGTATGTTTAAACTAATTCGTAACTATTATTATATTATCAATATTTATATACATTTGCTTCTATATTGTCATTTTTAAAATTGCACATAAAAAATGTACAAAAAGATAGAAAGACATACAATTATATGAAACTAAAGCACGCAATTAATTATAACAATCTATATAACATATAATATTTCAATAACGTGACAAATCGGATACTAGTATCATTTACTAAATCCCGACTGTTACATTTAAGCAAATTAATCCATGCTGATTAAATTAATTTGTTTATCATTAAAATATTAAACTATTTGCTATTACCGAAAATAATTCTTCGCCGTAATTCATAAATTATAATTAAACTCTATCTATTGGAATCGTTGAAAATAGTATAGTAAATAAATCCATCAAATAAATGTTATTAAAAGATAATAGATGATAAAATAATAATAATAATTTTTTTCAGTTAATTTGTGTATAGATTATGAAAGCGGTTGTATGAAAAACTTATCCAACCAATTTATTAAAATATATTTTTCAACTAAACTATATATTATACTAAATTATTGTGTAGATACTTTTAAATGCAGTACAATTTGAAATTTATAATTCTTACTATATATAATCGGTATTTTTTCTAAAATTATAAAAGTAAATTTCACGTAAGCCGAATAATCTTTGGGCAAAAATCTCCATTTCACGCAAAATCTCGATTTCAGCGTGTGCAATTCGCGCTGAATTACGCGATGTGCATTGGACAGAAAATCACTAATCCAGTCTGGTCGAAAGAAAAAAGATTACCGAGAGAAGTATGAGAAGAGCAGAACAACTCGTACGTTTTCTTAATTACACAGTGAGCACATAGCTGCGATAATTACTTAGTAAACGTTCATTATACGACGAATCGATCCACCCTATGGATGTATCTTGTTTGATGAGACCAAAGTAACGAAATCCTAGCAAAGCAGCCTTAGCCGGAAGTGACGAAAGCAGATGGTCACAACCGAGTCCATCATACGCAGAATAATCCATACGGGATTTCCGAGCCTACTGTTGTATCATTTAACTTGGACATACGTAATCCTACACGTGCCGACCTGCTTCCTCAATTTCCGAGGAAATTCTATCTAATAATACTCGATCACGATACTAAACCTAATAAAGGTACAATCTGTAATAGATTTAGATAGAATTTTTGGTTTTAATAAAATTTGTAAATATATTTATATGGAAATTATTAAAAAATATATTTAAAAATATATTTATGTGGAAATCTATTATAAAACTTTTAAAAGTTTTATAATTGTAACATTAATTTGTATCATTAGTTACTCACACGTTTTCTTATTAACAATTGTAATATTTACACATTGCCAGTTTTTGCCACTTATTACAGAAGAAACAGAAGCGATTTAAATGTGCAAGTTATACGATTAGAAACTAACAATGCACAAATCGATAATTTACGAGAATACAAATTTCAATTTCTTCACTTGCGACTTATAATCTATGAATTTCGCCCCTTTTCGCCGAGCATTCCTAAACATCGTGAATTTATCTTGCTAATTTTCCGCGCACGTATGGAGACTTAATAGGTTCTGTCCAGGCGAGGCGCGTTCGAGCTTGCATTTCGGCGGGCTGATTATCTTCCAGATTAACGAGTTTTTCGAGGTCAGCGTAATTACGGCGGCTGATGCGACTCACGTATGAGCTCGCCGAAACGAACAAAGATGACGATGAGACGGTTCCTTAACGAAGGACAAGCTTTTTGCGAACAATCGGCTCCGCCTTTTCCTCTCGCTTTGACGCTCTTTCCCCTTTCTTCTCCCCATTTTCCTTGCTTAATTCTCAAATAAAGCCGTTCTCGAAATAATGAACGAAAATAACGCGCCAGCGCATATATATAGACGCGGCTAAAGGATTTACGTCACCGGGCAATTCAATTCGTTAAAGTTTCATTTCTTATATTTAATAATTGAATAACGCGAAAGAATGGATAATGGAATAAATATTTGTTATAAATTTGGGATATATGAAATGTAAGTACAGTTAAAATTATAATGTGATAAAGGTAATATAAATCTGTATGCACTTCGGCGCTATTGAAATGTTGTAAGCAATTTTGATTAAGTGTCAGGTCTGGCCGATCGACAGGAACACATTGATCGCAAGCGATCGAATACAGCATCTCGAATGCAGCGTGGCGTGCGGTGGGATGAAAAGTTGCCAGTGCCTGGGAAAAAATGGTTGCGTCTTATGCGCGGCCGAGCTGCGGAAGCCATCCGTTAATGTCCGATCATGACAATAGCGCCGCCGCTTTCGCATGACCGAACGATCGCCCATGTTGCTCGATAAATATTTACCCGATTTCGAACGGCCAGTTTTTATCGGATAATCGCGTCTCGTTCGTCTTCTCCCGATTCAGAATCGCGCAAAAAAAAAAAAAGGAAACTGTCAGTTCCGCCATATGCTCGTGATCGGCAATCTGATTTGATTTATATGTTTCTGATCGTGCTTCTGTTGACTTTATTGAATACCTAACAACTTTCATCATTCTTTTCAGCCCTTAGCGTTTTGAACAACATAGAGTCATTTCTTTTTCTATCTATTAATATAAGTTTTATGTTGTAAAACCATGAAAAAAGCAAAATATTTTAACAGATTAAGATTTTAATATAGTAAATGGATAAAAATATATATTTGCCTCAAAATTAAAAAATTTAACTTAATTATTAATTAACAATAACCTCAATTAATAAAAAACTCTATAATTTTAAAACAGTCTTTACATATTTTTATGTTTAATTTATAATTTAATTTATTTATTAATAATTTTATGTTAATTATATTTTTGTTAATATGGTTACTTTTAATTAAATATATTTGAGTTTATTATTTTGACATAATTTCAAAACGCTGATTGACATAATTTCAAAACGCTGACAAAAATTTCTTATATCTTTTTGCATGATTTTTAACGTGATTACGATTGTGCAAATTATTTTCACAATTTCGGCTAAGAAATATGAGGAAGAAAAGCGAGATGGACGCAGTTTCGAATTAGCGCGATCACTCCTGATTTCTGGATGCCATTAAATTCTCTCCCCCTTCTCCACCAGTCGAAAATTAATTTCTATGACCGGATTCGCAAATCCCTCGAGTCCATCTTGGATCCCACCTTCATTTCCCAGTTCCCTCGAACTTCTCCACATATTCTCTATAGGATTACATGACTAATTACGCGACTACTTAGACCGGCTCAATTTCCGATAGACTCGCGGAACGATCGGAAAATTTTGCGATCTGTTTTGTGAAGTAAGTCCATAATCTAAAGCATACGATATGAAAGTACGTTACTCAGCCACAGAATCAAAATTACTTCTTTTGCTAAAAGAATTATGTGTATGATTATAATCTAATAACATCTGATACACATTTTTAATTAAAAATATCTGTGTAGATAAATTTAGAAAGCTTAATATATTAATTAACACTTAGAATAAGTGAATGAAACATTCAGTTATCTCAATGAATTGAAACATTATCAATGTACATCAAGTTACTCTCATTTCGGCTATTCTTAATCGGCCGGAATAAAATTTCTCGATACCGCACGACGTCGTTTTGCAATGTGTGACAATTTTCGCTTTAGCGCAATCGATCGAGAGAAACGATGCATCGACAACTCTCGCGATGCAATTGAATCATGTGGCGTCGAGTAAGCGTGCAATTTTCCCCCGTCGACAACTAGAGCCAGACTTGCGCGGCCAATCCCGCGGAAAACTTCGCAATCTGACCACACGTCAAACGCATTTGCGATTTGATTTATTCACCGTTTCTCCCGGCACGCGAATCTTAGGTCATAAAACGAGCGGCGGATTCATCTTTCGTTGATGGATCAGATTGATCCACAGCAGGCAGTTCGGGATAAGTTCCGGGGATGTACGCGGATGATCGATCGAATGAACAGATCGCACATCGCATCTTGATTATATCTCCCTCGAACAAATACAGCTGCGCTTTTGACGTAAATCTCGAGGAAAACGTAACGTCGGCGTTACGACGCTATAATGTCAAAGAGTATAGCCTTCCAAGTATCATTTATTTTGTAGTTTAAACAGTTATTATACTATCGTATAATAATGTTATTATAGTGGCATACATAATGATTGCGTTTAAACGCGCACAATCGGTAGTATGATCCGACCGCATGACATTGATTTTCTTGTGTGCGTTAGTTCCAACAGGAATTGTCAGTTTACATAAATATCGCAATTGATTAATATTACCTCTTATTATAATAATAATAATAATAATAATAATAATAATAATAATAATAATAATAAACTAAATAATTCCATTGCTTCTCATGCAGTGAGTTTATTAATCGTGAGAATTCTCGTGTTATTACGATTCATAATACGCTAATGTAAGGATTTATAAACATCATGTTTCAAACATCATGTCCTCTTAAATATCTGGGAAATTACAAAATTTGAAGGTAGAAAATACGAGATGTCAAATATATGTATATACGAATGAGGTAAAATATAATTGTAAGAATCTTGGAATTATTATTTAGATGCTAATGCATCTGGCTTCCCTCATGATTTTACATCTTCGACCGGATTTTACTCTTCAATCCAGGACGTTGCGTTCATCATTGGATAGTCTCGATGGAAACGGGATAGCAGTGAACGTATGTCTCCCTCGGGTAGATTTGCGCAGTCACGATCTATCGGAGTTACATCTCCGGAGAAACTGGTGCGGACGTGGCCGCGATTCCTGGCGCGGAGGAGTAACGCTTACAACGAGAAGTGTGGACGCGAAATAAGGAGGGAAGATAGGAAAACGAGGCTGGATATCTGGCAAGCGTTAGGGATGCCCATAACAGACCTGGCGTCAAAGCCAGGAGCACGACCGGCTGTACAGTGAAGGCCGAACTTCCTTCTCTTTGGGGACGATTCCCGATGAAGTTGTCCGCGTCGACGTGACTCTGCGCATGGCGCGCGTAATTGCGCCGCATCTGTTAGCAATACGAAAGAGACAATCTGAGATGGGCTGATCAATACGCCGACCATAGGTATTTCTTATGCTAACGCTGCTGTAATAATTAATTGAAGATTCAAGACAACTAAGAACAAAGATATGATATTGAAATAAAAGTTTATAGCTAATTAATAAATAATATAAATAAATATAAATATTTATTAATATTTATATTTAGCTTAAAGGAAATGAGAAAGATTTATAAAAATTTATACTTGTCATATTTATATGTCTACTACGTTTTATGAGGGATTGATTTAATGAGACGGTATATATTTATGCAATTTAAAAGTCAAATATGTATACTGAATTCAAGATGTTAAGGAAGATGTTGAAGTGATGATATTCATGATGCATGAGAGTATAAAAGGTTGACGGGGTTTTATATATTTTACATCTGCGATTCACGATCTTCGATCTCACGAAGTTTTGATAAAATTGAACGATACGATTCGAGCGAGAAGTGGGGACTTGACTCTTCCACGCGCGTTTCCATTTCGGCATATAAGCGCGTCATAAATTTGGCGTCGGCCAGCAGCCGCTGGCGGTTGTTTTATGCTCTCCGAGCAGGAACTTGGCCGGGTAATTCTGCAATGCGGTTGAAAGCGCCATCCCGCCTTGCCCGCCCGCGTCCTTTCCGGTCCAGCTCCTTCTCTACTGCTCTTTTTACGCACGTCCTGACGCCGAGCACGACCGAGAATTACGCGCTCGCGTCGGGACGCATCATTGCATCCTAGAATGGTAAAGGCTAAAGGTTGGAACGGCTATGGAAAATGCACTGCTCGGTATCCTCTTTCAAGCAAAGCAAATCGAGAAATGTAAGATTTTAGTGTTATGTCGTTTTTCTAAGTTTATTTTTTTTTTATTACAATTGATCGATTTAAAAATTATTAAAATAAAACTGATCATTTTATGATTATTTAAAACTTTAAAGGTTTTTTTTAGCAAAGGTTCTTTTGAAATTAATTAAATTATTTTTATAATATGATTTTATATTTTAGAATGAATTTTACATATATAGCACATTTTAAATATAAAAATGTATAATAAAATCGTAACAAATGTGTAATAAAAAAAATATATATATATATATATATATATATATATATATATATATAGTGAAAATACAGATTATGTGACCATAACCGAAAAAGTAATTATGTTCAGAATTAGATTTACTATATCTTTCCAACGTGTCTATTTTAGTATATGTGTAGGAACGGAATTAAGTCAAGTCCATCAACGCAATTTTCACTCGATTAAAGTCCCGTGGCGACCCCCGCGATCGAGTGTCGATATCTCACTCGTGGGCTCCGAAATTGTTCTAATTCGCAAGATTCCGGTAACAATGGTAACCGCGACACGCGGAGTTAACTTGAAGGTTAATTACACCAGGATCCGAGCGCACAGCCGGCGTCTCGAAGAATTTCCGAGTCCGAGGGAAACGAAGAGGGCAAAGTGTTAATTTATGCGTTAGTCTCGTGTCCAGCATATACAACCGCGCGAGCGAGTGAACGCCGGGGCCAGAGGGGGTGAGAACGCCGGGAAGGATTTGCGGGGGTGGAACGAGGGCGCGCTATGAAAGCAACCGCGGGGAGCGGTGGTAATTCAGTGCGGTAAACTCGTAGCATACGGCATACAATATGCAGGTGAGAACGGGTCTCTTCCACCTGCCACCGCTTTTCCGTGTATTTCAACCCCCCTTCGGCGTCCCTCTCATTCTCTACTCTCTCTCTTTCTCTCTCTCTCCCCCCCTCTTTTCCTCTTTTCTCTTTCTCGCGCTCGTTCTCTCGCTACCAGCTCGCACGTCGTCCACTCCACTGCCCTTAATCATTGTGATCGCATTACACTGATGAATCCTGAATATTCCGTGCTGTCCCCGAGCGTTGAAGTTCCGTAAATTGCATTTCTTAGAAACGTCACGGTGATGATTTTTACGAGAGCAAAAGCATTATTTATTTATTCTTCTTTTTTTTTTGTTTTTTTTTTGTTTTTACGAAATTTCGTACATCGGCTCTAAAAACCTCGAATTTTACACTTCTGTCGTTTTGATATCTTTTTTCAAAAATTGGCCGTAATTTCCCAAGCGTTTTCGCATGAACGACATTATCGCGATCCAAATCTCCAACCCGTGTTATAAATTGTGACGAGCGTATACATGTGCGCGTGTATTAAAGTGCGCCTCCGGAGATTTTTGAAAAAAATCCTCACTGCCATATAAATAATGACGCATTCGGAAAACTGTAATACTCGAAATTCCGAAACACGCATTTATTCGGGAAAATGGAAGAATCCCCCTCGTTTTTCACAAAACGAGCAGTACAAAGCTTAAAATTTAGCACTCCCATTCTTTGGCTATCTCTCTCGAAAAATCAGCTGTAATTTCGCAAACGCTTTTTTGGTGGCAACGACCTTATCGTATACTACATTTCTCGCATTGCGAGCTGTGACGAGTGCTATGCTCGTATGCATGTGTGCGTGCACATTGCAGGTGTGCGAATACGAACGGGATGCTACGTACGTGCGGCACGTATGCGACCCGCCACGCCATAATTACGACGCCGTAGTTCCGTAATGGGATTTTCGATGGTTTCAACGCGAATTCCGGCACGTCGCGACGAAGGAGAGCGATAGCAATGATACGACTCTTGCCATTGGTCACAAGAGCGATTGCAAATACGCGATTAGTCAATTAACGCAGCGCATAGCGCAGGCAATGCATATTTGTCTTCGCATTCTCGTGGAATTATTGTAATCTCAGTAAATTGAATGACGTAAATCCGACAAAAATCAATCGAATTGAGTTATGCAAAATTAAACGTAGCATTTTAAATATATATTTTCTCGATAGTTTTTCGAGTGGTTAGAAAATTTAATGAGGGTGGCTTGTAACATCGCGATTCTTGATGTCATAAATGTTGGTGTACTTGAAAATGTCTTTTCAACACTGTTATCTTTGTAATTAAATTCGCTTGGCTAAACTCGTTTTCTTTTTGCAAATTATCAACCTGATGGCGGTTCTTGTACCGAAATTAATCTCGTTCTTAATTAGCGTTAATATCGAAGTTTGGTGCGCGCGGAACGCGTGCAATCCGCACAAGTGCAGCATGAACTTCGATAAAACTTCTCATTTATCGCGCGATGCTGAAGTTATTGCAACTTTCTCAGGATATGAATAAAGAGTAATGTAGCGTTGCCTTCATCGCGAATACCGTTGCCTTCATATGTTCGCCCGGCGTGAAATACGATTTCATATTCGCAAAATGCAATCCCAGAATGCTTTAGAATGCAAAGCGTATATTCGCTGATTGAGAAGAACATTAAGCGAAGAACATTAAGCGTTCTGTTGCTGAAATGTACAAATATTTGCAAGAAAATCGCACACAATGGCCATAATTGAAAAATAGAACATTAACTATTTACGGGGTTGCAAGCAATGCAGGCAATGCAGCTTTTATACATTCTAACTAGAGAAGAATGTGTATAAGAATTAATAGGCGTTTAAATGGCACAATGTTAATTCGTTTAATACAAATAAAGTAAAATAGCATACTTCTTTATAATATCTTTTTCTATTTAAATAAAAAAGTTTTGTGGGTAATATACGCATGTAATATTGACACTAGAATTAATATTTTATGTAGAATTTAGGACACACACACACACACACACACACACACACACACACACACACACACACACACACACACAAAATTTATGTAAAGTTGAAGAAGGAGCAAAAGGATTTATATATCACGTTTTAGTTTTGACTAATCAACCACGTAATTCTAGTTAAATGACTCAAAAGGCGTCAAATTATCGCTGAAATTTTTTGCGCTACGTCATCAGTCAAGTGAAATGCAACTCTATTTCACAAAACCCGGTAACCGTGACCGAGATTGAGGGGCAGATTGCGCGAATTAATTGTCGACCATTCGAGCGTAATTAGTGCTAATTGCGAACTTTTCCCGTATGTGCGCACGCCCAACGCTCACGCTCGGAGAATGCAGTTGCAACTGCGAGTTTCCAGCAAAACTTCGGGCTCGCCGACTTTGCCCGGCGTAACTTCCCCGAGGGAAGTGAGGAAAAAGAAAGTAAAGAAGCAAGTAAAAGTGGTTTGGAGAGAATGGTGGAAGGGAAGAAGAGACTTTCCTTACGACGAGAGTATAGAGAAATAAATACAGGCTTCTTAGCTTCTCGATGCAGCTTATAAGTAATTTCAAACACGTGGCTGTCTTTCGTCATTGGAAATCTCTCTTTGGGAGAAGCCACGTATGAGCAATAAAATGTTCAGTATGTTTGACTTTGTACGCCATTTATCGACCAAATTTTTTTAGCAATCATTTTATTTTCTATTTACACTAAAATATCATTTATTATTAAGATTTTTAGTTTATTCCTTTGACGATTCATATCTGGGAAAATAATTTTGTATACAGTTACATTTATGCGTGCTTTAGCACGTTAAAATTATGAGAGAAAGATTAAATGAGATAACATCAACTTAATAGAAAGTACAACACGAGAGATGCTTGTTTATTTCAAATCATCGAATAGTCGCGTAAATACATGCACATGTAGAACTAGAACACCTTACATATTCGAGGGCATCTATAAATGTATAATGCGCGCATCGTACGACGTGGGGCGTTAAAGCGAGAACTGGCGAGTCTCCTTATGAATTTTAATGAGGTCGTATCGTCACGTGATAGGTGTAAGGGTTGTCCCGAGTCGAGCTTCATATTCGCTGTCAAACAACCCTTAACCAAGCTGCTGGTCGCCAGTTTCCCTGTCGTCATGACTATGATCTTATACTTCAGAAGATAATCTGCGAGAGACTGTGCGAGTTGTGGTGGAAACACGATATTGACAATACTTTGTTACATATTACGTAAGCAGTAAATATTAAAGATAACACGAGAAACAGCCCTCGTGACTTTGATTACATCAATGAAAACAAAATAACTAATAAGAGAGAAGTTTAGTTCTTCATAAATCGATACGATTAATTAATCGATACGTTTTTATTCAGAAATCAATTATTCTTGTTTTGCAAAGAGCAGATATTACAGTACTACAAAGTAAGTATTACGCTTCGTCCAATTCATAGGTTTATATTAAAAAAAAAAAAAGAAAAAAATAGCTAAAGAAAGAAGACGAGAAAAAGAAATAGACATGATCAAAAAGAATGGTTCGACTTTTCGGATCTCGCATCGTTAATCATTCGCACGAGACTCGATAGGCATATGAATTATTCAGTAGCTTTTCGATGCCGACTATGCATAGCTTTTGTCGGTGGCCACATTCGTCGGAAAACCCGTCAGACTTGTGTGGAAAAGTGTGAAAAGGAGTGAGTTTGCTCGTATTCGAGCTGCCGCAGAATGGGTGTCTATGGCGGCCGTATCGGTCGCATATGGGACTCCCGCTGTAATTCATTCACGATAACATGGCTATTTCATCGCGGACCGCTATCAAACCTTTGGAAAACCAGTTTAGTTTTCGTCGAAACATTGTTTCTATACATGCAAATCATTTTTATGCGATATACATACACAAACTTATTGTGATGCTTTAATATTATATATATATATATATATATATATATATATATTAATTATTTTAAAGACCTTTGACATATGTATAAAGAATAAAATGCGTTAGATATAATTATATACATTAGAATAAATATTTGTGAATGAAATGGCTTGTCAAAGCATCACGATAATAACTAATTTTTTCATCAATAATCGATAGTCAATGGATAATTAAATAGTCTGCAATACCTTTGCAAGGATTAATTTTGCATTTTATGTGATGAATAAATTACGAAAATCGTAATATCTCTTCTGATTCAATATAGCAATGTTAAACGAATTTTGACCTTTCTCTACTCGTACCGAATATTAAGCATGGGCTAGTATTTCAGGACAACGCGCGCTTATTAAATTTAAATGTACTTTTTGCGTAATTTCCTTTGCAATATTTGTCTACATTTTCTATACTAAAATTCATTTTGCTAATTTTTATTTTGTGACTTTGATTTCTTATCAAAAAATTTTTTATCTTCTGTTTGAATTTTTATTTTCTGTCATATTATAGCGATTTGAACTCAATACGAGGGTTTTCTTTTGAAGTAGGATCACCAATCGGCTGTAGAACATTAGGAAACGACATCCCGAATGTCTGTCGTCGACACTTCTAATCGTAGAAACTCCTACGAACCATCACGATTTCCTCTGCAGAAACGGCTGACTAATTTGCGTCTGTACCACTTCGTCTTATTATCGATCGTTCGCGCAAATCCCAGTCTCATCCGGAACTCGACCGGAATTTGATTTTACACTTCGCAAAATTCCATAGCATAGTAATTATTAAAATATTTAATGGTTATTCGATTTATTACAAAAATTTCGATAAAAACAAGCGGCACGAATTACATTTTTAAATTATATTCTAAACCGTATAATTTCTTTCTTCTTTAAACTTTTTTAACACATATATATATAGATTTTATACTTGGGAAATTAATGTTCTGTAAGCGATTTCTTGATCTTTTTAAGAAATTTGGAAAACTTTAGAATCGCGAAAGCAAGTTTGAAAGAAGCAGTTTTACGTTGAAAAACGAATTGTTCAAGAACTAAACTTTCTTCGAAACAGCTTTCTTGATCTCGATGGAGCGGAAACGAATATGCTATTTCTCGATTGGATATAAGACCCAGCGCCGACGAATCCTTGAGTCGGAGATTTCGGTATATGAGGATCATAAATCTCTATTCCGTTGTTTCTTATTTTTACCGGTTATGCGCATTGCCGTGACGCGATTTATTTGTGCCAATGGCGTGAACACGCGGGTCACTGGGTCGCGAAATTCGTTGAAACTTTGCGTAGTACTGCGCGAAGCTCGCAGCTGCCACATGAATGCAATAGTAGCAAAGCGATCAGGTGTAATGGCAGCAGAATAACAATGTAGATAGCAGAGAAGTGTGAAAATACTTTATTGTAATATATAGAAAAGTCAAGACAATGATCGAATCTACAGATGTATTTTTTTAAACGTTTAAACTTTTAATGAATTCTATTATGTAAAAAAAATAATTTATTATCTATATTTGATAACAGATTAAGTCTTTTGAGTATAAAACATATAATAATAATTTAATTTGTTAAAAACATTTGATACTTTATGTTTTTATATTATTTAATAAATGTTTACTCCTACTTTTAAAGTTGACACGATTTTTATGAAGATAAGCAACACTTTAGGGATTTACGGTACAATAATAAAAATATTTAGCAATATCGTACAGAAAGAAAGAGAAGTCAAACAAAATCACAGGATGCGGAATGAAACGTAACTCATGTTCTCGTTCTTACGTGAGCCCTTGCATCCTTTGATGCACCTTCTCCTCTTAGCCTCATCCCGTCTCTTCAGTTCAAGCTTTACCATCTACTCCCTTTTGCCTCTTTTGACTTCTAATTCGACGAGCAAGATTCACCGTAGCGTGTGTGCCATTAACCCAAATAATTTTGAACTCGAGACTCTCCACATCAAATTTTCCTTTACCTTATCCCTTGCGTTCATCCATATTTTTTTTTTTCTTATTAAGAAAGCAATTAGAACTACATTGGCTTAACAGAAAAAAATTATACATTATATATTTTATTTATATATTTTAAAGAAAAACAATTATATATTTAATAAATTAAATATAAATTAGATACTTATAAGAAAATATTTTTAGAAAATCAACAAATAAATCAGTTGTATAATTACTAGTATTATTATTCTTAAACTTAAATTCACTTTTGCTGCGTGACATTAATGATGCGTATCTTATATACAACAATTGATAAATATTATTACTACATCTTTTCTCAAATCAAATACGATACATATCTCAAAATCTTTTAATCCAATTTAATTACAAGTTAAAAATAATTAAAATTTTTTTTCCATTTAATTCCTTTTTCTGACAATGATCGAATATAATTTCTTATCGCTATGAAATAATCTGAATCGCTTGGTGCATCATCGAATGCTTCGAACTACATCGAGCTGATACTTCGTGGCAGATTATGGTGTGCAGAAAAGGTCCGTTAAGCGTTCTCATGTAAGTTCGGAAGTCAATTGGTCTGGATTCGCGTAAAGTTTCTACGTTACTTTCGACAAGAAAAGGAAGGAAAGAGTTGAGTACATTTCAGTTCCCAATCGGGGTTCTCGTGTCAGATATGGGATGTAACCCACGCGATTGACTCTTTCCAAGCTAACGAAAATTCCACTACAAAGGAACAAAACTATTTACAACTTTGACGGTTAAATTTTCCGGTATATCTATAATCTATATAATGCATGCAGACATAAATTGGACCAAACGAGACAACAGGAAATAAATAGAAGTTTATTAATCTTAAAAAATTTTCTTCTTAGATTCTTTTTTTGCAATAATAACGCTTAACTGAATGTTTTGTTACTATTATTATAAGTTGAGATAATGTAATAAAATGTAAATTTATATCTCTATTAAAAAGATTTTTCTATTCAATAATAATTAAAAATTTTAATAATATATGCGTTTTCAATATTGAACCTTTAAAAATTATTGAAATAATATATATTCGTAATGATTAAAAGAAGATATTAATAATCATTATCAGTTAAATTTTAAATGTTGTTTTATTTTACATATATAATTACTTTATTAATAATATAGCATGGATGGACTTTGCAAGAAAATAAACCTTTAAAAAACTGCATGCTGTCATACATATTACATACTTTTATGCAACCATTTTAGTAGTTTTACGCCGAGTTATTCTTACTCTCATATTATATTAATTTTGTTATAATTTTAGTGGTGTTATTAGAGTTTTCTCGAACTCAAGGAAATTATGAAGTTTGTTTCAATTTTCTGAGTTATCGGAAAAAATTTAATTACATGCCGTTTCGTTATTTCTTTATTATGTCACGTGATGAATAAAAATTGGCGGGTTTATAAAAGACACCATTGCTTCTACACGTTGTTTTATATATAGAATACATTGAAGATAGCAATTGCTAATTATGCGCGTATTGAAATTCCGATATGTATCGCATCGATAATGTCTTGCAATTACCGCGGATTATTGGAATACAGACGTGTGCAAAAATATAGCGAAATATTGATAGTACGGTAGCTCGGTGAATATCGGAGTTTGCGTATTTTAATATTTATTAACGGCTATTGGAGACCAGATGTAGGTCGATGTACTTGGCAAAGCGCCGATATTTGATGGCCAGTCATTAATCCTTCGCGCCAGAGATTTACGCGACCCAAGGCGAAGCGGGAATTTAACGCAATTAATTAATAATATTTATAAAGCAGTGGGCCAGGATTATTCAATGCACTATAATGACTTATTATGAACATAAAATCTTGTATTTAGACATACAGCACACTATATTCTCAACTTTTTTATTATTATATTATTATTTTGTTTACTAATCTACATTATTCATTTTTATTTTTTTTTACTATTTTTTTATGTACTTTTGAAATATGAAATTTTTTTTCATATAGATAATTCTTGCAGAGTATGTAACCACATTCTATTCTTTCTGTTTTAGGGATGCTTGCCAAGATTCTTGGACGCAATTGCGGCTGTCGCCAATGTTCGGCTGCATATGCCCGAATAATCATATCAAGCGACGATGTGACAAGATCTTCTCAGCGGTTAATCATAATCCCTGCGTTGGTGAGTCGAATTATAATATGCGATTTATAAAGTTCTCTCTCCCTCTCTATCCATGTATTGATATACTTCCATCGTACACGTAATCACGTATAGAAAATTCATGTTACATCTTTGTGATATTCCATCGATATAATCGTAATTCATTTATTTAATTTAAATTGTTTAATTTAAACAAAAAATAAAGGTTTGCTTTATTTCCTTTATTGAATATAATCGTACATAAACTATGCTATTGCAAAAAGATGAAACATTATTTGAGTTATTGGTATAAATATCATTGCAAAGTTAATGACAGATAAAATATTTGTTATATCTAATTTTATTGTGTGATGCCTTTAAGTGCACGCCATGTAACGCGTAACTACGTGTACGGGGAATTCGTTTGATAAGTTTTATCATGAATTGAAATTCGAATATAATGTTGTGATATGAATGAACGAGTACAATTATATTAGCACCTTGTGAAAAACGATTGTCGATGTTGTGAAGTAATTTTGAATATTTATGAAAAGTTTTTTCTCATATATATACATTGAGTTTACGGGATTTATCTTTGCGTGTCTGTCTGTGTGTATCTTGTACAGAATTCTCATTTGATTTTTTTCTGTCAATGTGTGCATTGAAGCGTCCGTATCGATCCTGGATCACAGCGATTGCAATTATTCAGTAGACAAACGTATTTTTAACGTTCAGATTTTATTTAAAGAAAACCGACTGCGATTTATAACTGAATTAAATTTCTTATTTTCTGTTCCAAAGAATTTTATTTAATTCAAATATATTTAGTATTTTATATTTAAAAATACTAAAAATAAAATATGAGAAATAATATTGACATGAACTGTCAATATATTATAGATATAATGTTCTGTTATTTAATAAAAATCTTTCAATTTTATTACATTTAAAAAAACCGATATAAATATATATTTCATAAAAAAAATATGCTACAAAATGTAATGTAGATAAATATTAAAATATTTGCAAATAAGATGTGAAGAATAATTTCTGAACAGATTAATTAATTTGTTAATAACTACGACGATGATTACGTTTTCTAAGCATAATCGACTTTAAAATTCTTGTAACAAAGTGCAAAATTTATTATCAACAAAGTGCATAAACGAGAGGGCTCATTGTAGCATCAGTCTCGCGTTTAGAGCAGACTTCCAGCTGAGAACTGACGTACACTAAACTGAAGCCACTTCCTGTTACTCTCTCATTTTTTCCCTGGCATCAAAGTTGCGAGCAAGGTAGAATGCTGCTCGACGGAGCAATTACTTTTAAGCGATACTGTGGTGTTCAAGGCTCGTCGGAGAACGTTATCCTCACCCTTGGATAAGCTTTCTTCATAATTAACTAAAGAGTGAGATGCAAGCATTAAAACGAAGATAACAATAAATTGTAACTTTGAAGTAAGTGATAATCGATACATTATACGCGAATTGCCGCAGCAAACAAAACTTTTTATAACTTTTATAACGAAAACTTGAAACATTTTACTATTTTAATAACTTTTAATATAAGTCAACTTTTTTTTATTATCTTTAAAGCAATATTAATTACTTCTACGGAAATAATAATAAAATGGAACTAAATATATCCAATTAACATATTTAATAATATTTAATAGTATTAGTTATAATGATAGCAAAAGTCAATTGATAAACATTTCTTAAAAAAAAAATCATTAAATATTAATTAATTATAAATTATTTATGTAGAATTGAATCGCTCTTTTAAATTTATTTATTTGGTTTATTTCCATTTCATTTTATTCTGATTTCTCCTCTCTTAATTATCTATGTCGATTGTACATCCAGGATCGATGACGCTTCCGCCCGTGCCTCGCAATTGTAATTTAAGGTAACATAAAACTCAAGCGTGCAAGGCACGCAGAAAAACGTAAGTATCTCTACACGTATCACACGCATGTGTGACAAATGTGTCTCTTGCGTTGCGTTTGACGAATGAATCGCGCCAACGATGCATAGTGCAAATGATGAACGCGACATACACACTTAACAATAGTTAACAGTTGTTGGAATGCGTGACTGGCCGAGAGCAATTTTCAGTACAAAAACATAAATGAACAATTAATCATTCTGGTAACAATATTGTAATTAACATCCGATGCTACAGACATAATGTACAAACAATTCAGTTTAGTTCTCGTCGCAACAAACTACTTTACTTCGCGAAGCCGAAGAAATTCTACGTCTCTTTGCTACAATTTTGAGTTAATTTTGACGTTATGTCGATGACAACTTGGTCAATAATTACAAACTAATGCAATTTAGCGACCAAATTCGAAATCCAATATCGAAATCAGGTCAAATGATAAATGCCTGAAAAATTTGTGTTGTACTTTTAGCTCGAAACAATCGTATTCTAAGAAAAGAATGTTTTAAATAATCTAAAGCTTTGACGAGTCGATCATTAGAACTCAATAAACTGAAATTGAACGTCCTTTATTTTTCATGTAAAATTTATTTATTACCAAAGATTTATTTGCTCAATACTTAATTAATTATTTTTGGAAGATGTCAAAACATTCAGATAATCAAATTGTATCTTAATATCAATTATATTTATTCAGTAATATTTTTGAATTTTACGTATAAGAATATTCTTATTGTTTAAAAATAAAAATAAAAATTATCTTCACATATTTGACTTGATTTAAAAGTTTCGTCTCTTTAAAAATTCATATATTTTTGACATTCATAATTACACACCCTCGCGATACAAACTTTTCCAATTTTTTTCTTTGGAAAATTTTTAAATGTCTTTAAAATCGATGCGATACTTTCAACGTTACTGTCTCGTGCAAGCTTCAACATAAATGTGAGACGTTGAAACCAATAATACCAAACGATTCGCCCGATATGTAGATCTGGATCTTGAATTGAGATTGGAAGCGCGACTTTAAATGGGCTGGCCCTTCACCATCCTCCGTTCTTCTTTCCCCCAAGATATCGAACAACCAGACGGTGTATGAATAGCAATGAAGGAGAAAGGAGAACGAGAAAGGAGGAGTGCCATCCTCGAACACGAAATTTATTTAAACGCTCGAACTATTCCGCAATTGAATTAAATTACTCCTTGTTGTTGCAAATGATCGAATCTTCGATATGAGAAGAAATGTTCTAAATGTTTCTTCGTTAAAATAGCTTAATCATATATCTTCGATTACGTTTCTATATTTGCGGATTGTAAATCAGTTAGAAAATGTACATTTGATTTGTAAATGTAAAGTTTTTGTTACTATTTTCACAGTTCAAGCCATCTAGATTGTCTAACTAATAGATGACGAGTCATAATGTCACTTAATCGCTATTTAATAGGTATTATTAATAGTCACATCAAGTAACTGAAAATCCATTATCGTTGGGATTTGATGCATTTTATTTATAATAACATGAGTATTATTTTTACAATCCATTCTCTTTAAGGTTTCAATCAATGATTAACTCATGTAAAGTAATTATGATAATTTGTGACGTATATAAAAATTCAAGATCCAACTTAAACGAAGCAAATTAAAAAGTAGATTAATTACAATGCAAGTATCTACAAACACAATTGTTTTAAAATAACAACATTCACAAAATATTAAGTTTTCATGACAAACTTTTATTTTAATAACAATCTTGCTTGTTGTTTTGAAATGAAATGACTCTCATCACACGATACAAGAAAAAATTTCTATAAATCCGATCGTCGCACTTTCTGGGTGAATAACATTCCAAAAAGTGCAATATCTCGAACAACGTGAGGTGTTTCATAACCGATATTTAGGAGCTACAATATTTTCGCCATGGTGTATGAAAGTACGAAAATGTACAAAATAAAATGCTCATCAAATGTTGTACAAAATAAATTGCTCCCGTAACCGAGATATATCCCTTTTTCAAATATTACCAAAGCTTCTGACTATCTTGGTTATCGCAATATCTGTTACATCTCACGTTACTCATCCGTGATGGTTAATAAAACGAGGCACTCGACGAGAAGTGGCAGAGTGCATGATACTCAGAATCGAATGTCTCGAAACGTTCGATTTGTACTTGAAGGGGTTCGGCGAGGAGAGTTCTCCTCCTCGGTCCACGGAGAGGAAGACGTCCGTTCCGAAATGGAGGGAGGCCCGAGGAAACGCGAGGATCGATCCTCGAAATCCCGGAACGCACGAGAGAAACGTCTGCACGAGAAAGCTGCACCTCGGCACCCCCTACGAGGACGCACTCCGCCCTTGGAGGATTCGCGTTTCGAGACCAATATCCTCGCCGCCGGCCTTGGAGCGGCTATCCCCGAGTGTCTCTTGCTTCATCCGTCCGATTTCCGCGTACATGCATATATTTTCACCCTGTGTATACGCCATGAATATTTCGACGATCGCTCGCGCCCTATTCGACAAACGCCCACGAGATAAATCGACGAGACGGAGAATCGCTATCGAGACGAAGCGGTCTCGCGGGAATATCGCTGCATTATATTTGCATTATTTTTACAATTTTTAGTTACATTTTGCTATTTTTAATATTAAAGACTTTATCATAAATACAACGGAATATATTTTTGAATCTGATTTCCTTGCCTCCGTATCCGTGAATAATTTATAATGAAAGCACCTATGATTCAATGGCATTATTGTATATTATTTATTCATTTCTCTTTCTAACGCCACGTTATTTGAAATCAGAGTCTCGTCAGTCTCGATCGTCGATTCATGGCGTGTCAACTTATCAATCTCTTGTACGTACCGTTGAATTCGCGATAGAACGTCTGACGGGACTCGATCGCTCCCATCGACACCCGCAATTTTCCTTTGTCGCCGTAAATCCACCGCGACGAATCAACGTCGCGATCGGTCGAGATTGCTCGCGCCGTGAAATATGAAACGTACGCTTGACGGATGAAGCGCGAGCCGAAGGTGGCGGCGACGAGCCTCTTGGACGATCCTGCGGGGGCGGGGGTGTACCAGGAATTGTGCACCGCATGTCGTATCTCTGCATGCTGAGAATCCGTACTTGGAAAATCGACGAATCGGCACCCGCATGCCCTGTAACTTACGGCTTGTTTTCTCTCTGAACTGTGTAGTCTGTTAGTGTGTGTGACGCCTACTACGATTCTGTCTACTCTCTATACTCGACTCACTATACTCTCCCCTTCGTTCCTCAAACGTCGTCGAGCAATATATCGGATGGTTGTAACAAGTTGGGACAAGTTGGTGGTTGACATTTAATAAAATTCGATTGAAACAATGAATTTGTCCATGTTACGTATGTATATCTATTTTCTGCATTCTAATATCCGATAAGTAAGTCCAACGAAGTATTTTTGAAAAAAATTTTTTGTAAATTGAACATATTATTTGTCGGAAATAGAATTTATAATTTGCGAGTATTTAATTCCGATAATATATTTGATTTTTACTAATTGTAAGATGTTTAATCAAACGAACGAAGATGTATAAATATACGAGATAAATCTACAGATCTCTCTCTCTCTCTTTCTTTATTAAATTTATAGAAAAAAAGTTTTAATGCTGAATTAATAATATAACGTGATAGTCGAAGAAAAATATACA
Organism: Pogonomyrmex barbatus; assembly: GCF_055798465.1. NCBI lineage: Eukaryota > Metazoa > Arthropoda > Insecta > Hymenoptera > Formicidae > Pogonomyrmex > Pogonomyrmex barbatus. Next base: position 2,936,512 of record NW_028297112.1, on the reverse strand, counting down.
ATTAAAAATGAAAGAAAATGACACTTAATAATTTAAGGGGTATCCATTTCGTTTACGAACCATCAACGCGGAACAGAAGGTTAACCCTTTTGGTCGGCATCTCGCGGCCTTGCGACGATCCTTCGGGAATCCCAAAATCTCTTAAGAACGAAATCACGCTCGGCGAGCACCGCGTCGCCCCGGGATAATTTCTCGCGTGCAGTAACGCTCAATACGAGGATCCCTCGGCTCTCTAGATGGAGTTTCAAGTCCCGCAGTATTCTCGAAGGAGCCCGAAAACCTTCTCAGGAAGAGATGCCAGATCGCCTGTCGATTTCGATTACCGGCCGGTTCATTTAACTTCGTCTTCTTGCCGACTTTTTATTTCGCATCGCACCATCGCGTCCGATAAACGAGAAAATCGGCGATATCGCGGTAAGAACACTTAGAAATATGTTTGCTGCTCGATAATAACGCGCTCGAACTGATTCATGATTATGCATTTAAAATAACGGTTTAAATATAAAGTATTAAAAATGTAGAAAATGTAATGACAGATACGTATTAAAAGAAAATTCCTTTGACTGAATTAAATTGACACAATATATACACATTAAAAGTGTAATATAAGAAGAAATAAGTGTAATATAAGAAGAATATAAATATAAATGTGCATTTTAAAAAGGCTAACTCGTGTAATTGACAGTAACGAAATTAAATTTGATTTTTGACAGTAACAAATTTAAGATTGCTTTTAATTAAATTACAAATTTAAATGACATTTTTCCTTTCAATCATTTTATGATTTATTGCTTATATTAACGTTCATTTTAAGAGCATTTTAAAATCAATTTCATATAATAATATTAAAGAGATATTAATAATAGATGATAATAAAGTTGCGATCTTTATGTATAATGTGTGTGTGTGTGTGTGTGTGTGTGTGGGGGGGGGAGATGTGGGTGTGTGTATGTGTGTGGGTGTGTGTACATACGTGTGTACGAGATACATTTTAATATATAAAAATAAAGTACTTCTTTTCTCGGAATAATTTATTTTATATATATATAATTAATATATTTATTTCCTTCAATTCTCAAATATAGAATAAAATAAAAATTGTCGAATTTTTTCTTTTCTATGAAAGTTTGTCATTAATTGTTTTTATAATAAAAAGCTTGAAATATTTTTAGTATTAAAATATTAAAATCTAAGAAAATATTTTATCGAAATTAATTATTGAAAGAGAGAGACCAAACAACATAAATGCAAGAAAATATGTGGTAAATATAAACATCTTACATAAGTTAATAAATTTTTAATAAATATATAACATTCTCTGAAAAATTAATGGGTTAAGAACTTTCAACTTTCTTATTAAATAATAAGCGGAAATAAATACTTTCATTTTTTTTAACAATATTCATATTTATTCGAAAAACAATTACCTAAATACATTTTGATTACTTTGCAATTAATTTTTTGTAATTATATCTATACATAATTTTATTACACATTTTTACTTAATTTCTTATTTAAATCTTTTCTGTCATTTTTCAAATAAAACTTTGATTTGTCTAAAATTCTTACGCAAATGGGAATACATTTTTCATTTGAGAACGTTTCAAATTAATTTTGCAACGTGGAACGTTGTGTCCATAATTATGCTGACCTATTGTCGCGTTCAGCGTCTGGGAACATTGATAATACTCAATATCCATGCGATTATTTATCTCGACAAACAAGAGCTAATATATCATCTCCTAGGGATATCGAACTAAAATCTCCTCTACGCGATGATTCTCCCGTCAACGCCCGTGCACCGCAACTACCACCACCATCACCACCGCCACTATTACCATCACGACACTTAACTCCACAACAACAGCACGCAGATCTCGCACGTTGCGTACCGATGGCGAACGCGCACCCTCACTCACCCTGTTCTCGTCCGCGGCTCTGCTTCTGTGTTACAGAGGTCCTGCCCTCCTCCACCTCCGTAGACCTGTCGGGCACGGATTCGGCCCTGTACCCGTTCGACCCGCAGCAGGAGAACTACCAGGAGATCTGGTTGCCGCCGACCAGTAGGTACCCCTATTTTCTGTACCCCGGGACCGCGCGCACTCCGTCGTACTACGACCCCGACAGCACGTACGACATACGGGAGCCCGGCGATCGCTATCAGCATCACCACCGCCACGGCGATCGACATCACCACCAGGAAGTGCCGGAACTGCCCGGCAGGCCAGCCGTTCTCGTTGTCGAGGCGTACGACCCTCGTGCCGATTCGGACGGGTACGAAACCGACGTGAATCGGTTCGAGGATCGCGCGGCGACCTCGCGTCCAGGCGCTGATCATCCGGATCGGTCGACGGATAAATCTTTTTCCTCCTCTCCCTCTTCTTCTTCTTTCTCCTCTTCTTCTTCTTCTTCTTTTTCTTCTTCTTCTTCGTCTTCGTCTTCGTCTTCGTTGTCCAAGCATGACCGCGTCTCCGGCACAGTGCACCTGCAGCCCCAAAGCGAGCATGACGCGCACCCGCACCAGCATCGGCACCATCACCACCAACAGCACCAGCACCATCACCATCGTCAGCACCCCGCACTACCCGCACCGCCGACCGTCGTCGCGACGCTGTCGTCGTCGTCGCCGGGCTCGTACGCGCCGGCGGCCGCTCGTCCCACGCCTACCGTGTTGGACGAGCCGTTGGGAGCCCACGGGCCCGGCCATGCCGAATCGCCTCGGCTGCCGGCCCCGAGGAAGTTCGCGCCTAGGCCCACCTACGAGCACCGCGCGATCTTCGACCGCGCCGATGACGATCTCGATGACCTCGAAATCAGGCCAGCCGCGCCGCCCGTCGATCGGTTCTTCGATCTCCTCGAGACCGTCGAAGGGTCCGTCGATCAAGGTTCGTACCGGGTCCACCGGCACGCGCAAGAAACCCCATTTTCTAAAGGAAAAATCGGTCGCCGAAGGATATGTCCAGAGGCACGTTAGATCTCCGGAAAACGGATCGTCGCGAATACGTCGGGCACTGTGATGGACATTTTTCTTTAAATCTTTGATAGAGTATTTTCAGAATAAAATTGGAAACTGTGAAAACTATGCTGACGGTCTCCAAAATTTTTATGCATATAGATTGAAATTATTGATTATATCCATTGAAATTAAATTGTTAAATCCATATAGAGGATTCAGGAATAATATTTATAGAAATAATTTAACAATTAAATTTTAAACTTAAAATTTTTATTACTATGTACGTATGTTTACTTTTATAATAATGTAAAAATATACGTTTATAATACCCATCCATGTCCCAGCGTAGTTCGCTTTAATAATTTATCAACATAAGAAGCAAATTACTTGTGAAAAATATATATGTACGTATCACAGGTAAATATATGAATGTAGGAACTTCTAATAATATATTGATACGCGTATTAACAGCAAATTAATAATTTTTTAATGGGAAGGTAAAACGACTAACATTAAAAGTTCAGGTTGTTCGTTATTTAATATCATATATTTTTTTCTCAATCTTCCTTCTTTAACTTACTACATAAACATTTTTAATATTTTAAAAATGATTTTTCAACTTATTGATTTTTCGCGCAATGTTATTAGATTGTGTAAGAGTTTAATGTCTTATTTAGAATCTTATATAATACATTTTTTAAATTAATATAAGAGTTAATGAAATTTAAAAAAACAAAAAATAAATATTATTAAAGTTTGACAAGTATTGATGAACAAAGACATTAGAATAAGATATTTTCTTTTAAGAAGGAAAATAAATTATATTTTAGTTTTTTGTTTACTTAAATTTTTATTGCTATTACCGTTTACAAATTAATGTTAAAAGCAAATTTTATATTCAAGGTGCTTATATCAACAAATCTTTTTAAAAACTTTTAATAATCGGATAGACTAATTTACCATTCTCGAATCGAAGAAAGTGAAAATTTAAGTACGTTGTTTCAATTACAAATATAATTGACAGCAATTTTCTTATTTATTTTTTCAGTAAGATTGAAATTTTATTTAATGCACTTGAGTACATTTAGGACGGGTTAGAAAGTTGTGATTAAATCGTGATTCATCTCGTTTTCGCTCATTTTGATTACTACAACGCCGAGAAAAAAATGCTTTCAATTCCATTACATTAATTTCTTAGATTCCTCGCGTTTGCGCTGCGGCATCGTTCGCAGTAAAATTTTCGCGCAAATATTTTCGCAGATTATCTAAAAAAAACGCTCTCGTAATTTTCCAATGATCTTTAAATGCAATTGTGCAGCTCACGAGTGCAGGTGTAATTTCAAATGTGGCTCTTTGATGACTTCTGGAATTACGTAATATTTTCTTTCATTTTCTCTTTACAAGATGAGAAGAAATCGGAAGAAAGATTTTTTAATTCCTTCTATGAAAATGGATTTTTCTTCAAGATTGCGCTATCTATGCACAACTTGTTACACTCGGTCATTTACAGTGAAGGTCATCGCCCATCCCGACAATTCCTCCAGTCTCGAAGTGATTGAATCGCAATTGGAAAATCCGCTGATTGATCATCATGCCGATCATCATAATTTATTCAACATGAAGCAGATCCCTATTCCAGGCCATCATCATCGCACTCACCACAAGAAAAACCAGACGGACGATTTCGAACGTAAGTCTTGCCTCTTATCTTATCTTTATTTTTATTATCTATTTCTTAATTAAAACCATTTCTTCAAATTAAGATAATTTTTTAATTGACAATGTTTTTTTATTGTTCACAATGTTTTTTACATTTAAAAATAAATATGTTTTTCTTAATAAATAAATACTATTGATTCAATTTAATTTAATTTAATTTTATTTTATTTTCAAATAAATAAATTAATTAAACAAAATTTTGTATAATGATACATTGCATTGTTAAAAATATATTAGTTAAATTATTTATATTTTTATTATATATAGAATGCATAAATATAAAAATATATAACAATAAATTATTTATAATATATTAATTTATCAAGCATATAATCACACATATGATAATTAGAAAAATTAATCTTTTAGCTCATATTATATTATTGTCAAGATTAATATAATGTAATATAAAATGTGGTGTGGACGAAATTGTCAATTACCGCTTTTTTTTTTATATTCCAGCACAAATTGCGTGCAATCAATGCGAATAATAAGACATCCAATGCGTGATCATAAATTTTTTCAACAAGTGATCTTTTCTTCGAAAACGATGAGTTATATCAAAACCGTCGTGCATCATGGAAAATTCCATTTGTTTTAATACTCTGTACAAATTCATATTTTCTTTTAAACTGCCTGTGACGGCACATTGTTGACAAATAGTTGAGTTTTGTGTAAAAAAAGAACCAAAAAAAAAGAGATGCATAAAGCCTTTTGTTCTTGCCAATTTTATCAAAGCGCGATGCATGATGAAAATCAACAGATTATCTTATGGATGGTCATAAATGTTTCATCTTTTATCTTTTTAACATCTTTTGATAATTATATTATTTTTAAATATAAAAGCATTGTTTGATTTAGATTTAGAAATTACGGATTAAAAATATTGAAGTATATTGTGATTTACATGAGCTCTAGACAAAATTTTTTAAATAAGCTATTGTTTATTTTATAGATTTTTTTTCGAAACCGTTATAAACTAAATGTTATAAAAAATGAATCAATTTAAACTAAAACAAATCATATATCCCTCTTCAGAGCTCCAAAAATTCGTTGTTATTCATTAACGAGGAATGAATGTAATACGATACACATTTTCGATGCAAATCTGTTTATAAACTGCAAATAGAAAAAGAATACACGGAGAGAGTTTATAGTATTACGTGCTACAATATAAAATTCTGAAAATTCATGGCAATATCTCGCTGAAAATATTAATTACATATCGTGGTCTGATAAATCTTCGCGCGTCCGAAATAATTTTTCGTGTTTTGAAGAGGAAAAAAAGAGCACGTCCGTTTCAATATCGAATAGTGATAACCAATTACAATAAAAATGCTTCCCAGTGAGCCGATGCAACACGATGAAATGAAATTCATTAGTTTCCGTGCAATAAATATATTTCCACGTGCAAGTTTATTATACGCCAACTAAATAAATTGCTTCGCTTGATATCGCGATACTCGCGAAATCTGATTCTTTGTATTTTTATTTCTCTAATGCAAAACATTTTATTTATTTTATTTATTATAATTGTATTTTATTATCTGTATTATATGATTACGCCTAAACACTCTATACCAACAAAAAATTAAAATTACGTATTTTATACAAAATTGTTATTATGAAAATATTAATAACAATATTTTAAATTATATATCTGCATGCAGATATATAATTTAAAACTTAATTGATCGCAAATTATTAATTGTTACATCTTTACTCATACATGTTTATGTACAGGGTAACCCGTATATACATATATACATGTAGACATATATAAAAGTAAAAATGTGATAACAACAATTCGTGAATTAGTCAAGATAAATGATAGAAGGGCAAATAATAGAAATTAATTTTTAGATTACTTCGACAATCGCGATTTTCCGTCGACGAGATGAAAAAGCAGACGATCGATCGCATCTCCGCGAGGTAATATCTTACGAAGATATCACCTCAACGAGTAAGATTTATCGCGGCAAAAGTTTAATTTAATTTCAACTCTCTCTCCGGTTGCTCTCATTTCCTGCTTCTCCTCGTATCTCTCTTGCGCGTCTGCATATTATTTCTCGAGCCGCCGGATTTGGAACTTTAATCCGCCAGCGTGCTCAAGATTCGCCCCAAGTTTTCGTCGTATTCGATATTACACGACGGTTTTACATCGATCGCCGTTTTCCAGAGAATTCAAGAGAAATGTGTCTGCACGGGCAGATGCACTCATTTGATCGCTCACTTTTTGTTGAAGAGATACGAAGTCTGCCAATCTCACCTTTTTTGCAATTTCTTATTATTTGTTCAGAAATTATTTCTTTGCGTTTAATTTGTACGAAACCAAATGAAATTCTTACGTAAATTTATGATACTGTAAATTGTTAACTGTTAGAACAGCAAAATATCTTAATTGAAATTGTTGTCCTTTATTTGCAAATTCTTAATATCAACACATCAATTTATTCTTTTTCTATTTTAAACGAAAAAAGATTATTAGCAATATAATAATTTTAATAATTTCAATATCTCTTATTTAACTTTTTCACATTTTAAATGATAATGAATTTCAAAATATTACACTTTAAAATGCGCAAAAGTTTACTCTTTATTATTCATTTTGTTTTAATTAATAAAATTTGTCCTAAATTTGTCAAAAATTATAAATCTTATTTAAAAAACTTTACTGCGTTTGAAAAATTTCAGATAGATAACGTTTTCAATGAACATTAGCATAATTAACCTGTACGGTATAACTGTAAGGACAGTTTATTTATTTAGCTTCACCAATAATAATCTTATACTTATATGTTATCTATTTGTACTTTGCCTTCAAAAAAATTAAAAAAAAGAAAAATATTGTTATGCGCGAGTCTTCTGCGGCCGAGTGGAGTCGAGCCGCCGTTTGGAGTAGAAACGCTCTTCGAGGCAACGGTTGTTGTTTACGAAGAAGTACGGCGCGGTGACTCGTGGCGTACGGACGTGTGTCCGCTGAATTATTGTGATTGTTCTGATTTGAATAAAGCCTACGTATTTTAATTAAACGGCGTTGTTCATTGCCGAGCGCGGCTTCCTCGCGGAACGCGCGTTAAGTGAGAGCGTCAGTGAACCGCCGCGGACGTAACAATACGATAAACGTGAAAACGCGCGTTTAGATTGACTTATCGAAATTCTATCAGGGCAATTAATATTGTCCGATAGTAATATTACTATCGGAAAAACGAACAATAATTTAAATTCTATCCAACAATCGTGCATTGTAAATTTTTTACATTAATTACAACTGGCTACTTTCTTATTTGTTAATTAGCATTGCGATATCCATCCATGATTAATGTTTTAATACGATTACAAATGCATTCAAGAAAGAGATTGGCGCAATTAATTGTGAGAATAGCTATACTTAACTACCAGTGAGAAATAAGACCGATGATTAATTAATCTTTTATGTAATAAATTAAAACGCTAACATTCTCAGTTTTTTATAACAAGAGCGTTATTGGATGTAACAAACAATTTCAAAATATCTGCTCGGCAAAAATTCAGTCTTTATTTGTATAAAATAAATATTTGTTGAAATAATAAAACTTTTGTTAAGTATATAATAATTTAATAATATAATATAATATTTTCTTAAACAATAAAAAATGAAAGATGTTTATTTGATAAATATAAAAATTGATATAAAATAAAAATACTTATACTTTAAGAAAAATATTTCTTGTTTAATTTTAAAACTATAATTAATTCATCTTTTCTTGAAATAACAAATGTCACAATTTTCAGAACAACATAGATAAATTATTTTAATTAATAATTGTTTAAAGTAAATCATGACATGTGGATAAAATGAACGCAGGGTAAAATATGTAAATTATTCTTATCCGTTAAAATAATATGGAAATGTTGGACGATTTTTTGCTTGACATGACTCCATGGTTAATCATGAATCACACCGCGATTAGCTAGCGTTTTTGGCACTGGCATAGATCTTGTTTCTCCGCAATTATTGCTGTAACTAATTGCCCGCGCGGCCAATTAACGTCAAATATGGGAAATGCAATTGCGATCGGGAAACGCGGCCCGCTCAGCGCTTTGCGCGCTTCTTTAACGCGATTTTCTCTCAATTACAGCTGCGCTAATTACTCGGTTGGCCGATCAATTACGGATATTCATTGCGGTTTGAAATATATATAAATAGCGGATAAAATCGAGAGACCGCTCTACGATAGTGGGCTAATGATTAATTAGCACGTTCGCTCGCTCATCAATTGTCACATTTGATGGATTGTATATTATCCATTTTTTTTTTTTTTATTTTGTTACTTTGCATGTTAGAATCACTTAGTTAGACTTTTAATAAAGAATGATTTAATATTATATTATTTGCTACATATTACACTAGATGATTTAAAATAATAGAATAAAAAATGAGTTTTTATATGATTTTTCTGTGCAAGACGTTTTTTTTTTGTTTAGTTTAATTGGCTGTATATGTACTTGGTTAAAATAAATAATTTCTAATTTATTTAAATTAATAAATTTAGAAAATTGTACATGTTATGAAACGTAATAAACTTTTATTACGTAATTTAACTTTTGCAATAAAATTTATTTGGCCAAATAAAACATCTAATGATATAAATAACGAATATATAAATTACTCGCACGAAAAATCGTTTTCAGAATAATTTTGTCGAGATGCCCTCGCCGTCACACTGTCTATTAAAATTACATTTACACATGACTTATCTCAGTGGCAACTTATCTGATTTAATTTTTACATTGAACATTTAATATTTAACTCGGAAGTGGGCGCATATGACGAGAGCTTCCCGACGTGGTTGAATCACTCGTTAAAAGTAGAGAATAATCACGAGGCAAATTTTGTACTCGGTGAATTTGCTCGCGGAATTTGTTACAGTATTATAAATTTCAGCCGATTTCGTCCAGTTCAACATCGAAAATTCGCGAAATGAATAAGCTGCTGTGAATAAGAATTAGCGGCTTTATATCTCGCGAATGAATCTCGCGACGAGCGAGGAAGTGAATTATCTCAAGTGAATTTTGATCTTTTTTAAGAGCCGCATTTAATCGTTAGTATCGCGTAGTGTCGTGGATATCTCATCCAATTTAACGTTTTGCGCTGAATATGCAACGCAGACAGACAAGTCACGAGTGTCGACGAATTAAACTTGCAATTTCGTTAACCGGCGATTTGCATTCCCGTCAACTTTATGACGCACGGCGGCAAAAATCGCGACTGCAAACTTGCAAGACGTATTCACGATTCCGGTTATTTCTGGGTTAGTAATAAATTTAATGAAATTTAATGAAAGTCACAGAAACACGGGGGATATAAACCACAGCTTGGATCTAGCCGAGGTTTGAGGTATCCTGACAGTCCCTGTCACGTTTCGTCGCTCTATGTTTCTAAGTGACGTGTCTGACTCATGGCGGATTTTGCGGCTCGTTTTATGAACCTATTTTAGGGAAGTGAAACGGATTTGTTAATGTCGTAAGAATCCTTCGTGTAAATTTCTTTGCTTTAAGATAATTGACAGCAGCTTGTTAATCAATATTAATCAATTAAATTGTTCCACATTTTTTTTATATTTTTTTATAGTCGTATATCAACTTATTTGTGTTACTTGATTATTTTCTCGATTAATCTTCTTTTATTATTGCAAATTAGAATCGACAAAAAGAACTCGGTGTTTGACACCATTAGCTTAAGTGCTGCGACAAGCACGTGTTTCACTCGTGGTGTTTTAGGCGTTTTCCATTTTCCATGAGCAAATGATCTCGTTGGTTCGAGAGTCTAACGACTCACCGAGTGAGTTTCTGCATCCTCGCACCTGTGTCACCGAAAAGGTCTTCACCTGACCGAAGAGCCGCGATATATCTCGCAACGCGAAAGCGAACTCAACATCGATCTCGACAAGCCGGTACGACACGAATTCGAATTACTGCCAGTAGTTGAGATTGCCCTTCTTCTTCTTCTTATTACCAACCAGATCCGAAATTTGCGATATGGGATATTGTGGATATGTAAAAATGCATTTTGTTTTATCTTCTCGAAATCGTTCCAATTCTGCACTTTGATATTTATAGTTTAGCCTCTCCTTCCGTCTCTTTGAGTTTTATTAATTTAATACTGAAAAAGAGAAAAAGAAGTTTTAATTTAAACAACGTTATCAACAACTGTACTGTATTTCGAAAAATCTGTTAATAAAAATAATAATGTGATTTTATATTTATGCACATATATGTACAATTATATTCTCTATTGCAATTTATTGCAATTACCTAGAAATAATTTCTTTTCTATGTAGATATAGTCTACTTTCTACCGCTTTCTATTAAAATTTCTACCTCGCTTTTATTAAAATTTTAAACAGCTATTGGCACATCTTCTTTTATTGCATCGAAACAAATACACATACAGATAAACCACTAGCGATTCAGGGGTGCGATTAAGGCCTCCAAAGGGATAGGAGGGGGTTGACGGTCGCTTTGTCTTAATAAAGTGCGTCAAAGCCATGCTCTTCATGGTAGTTGACTTATGGCCAGTCATCTGGCGAGGCGGCTTTCCTCATGGGGAATCCTGGACCCTTTTTTCCCCTTCATGCCGAAAAGGTAGTCTTGATCTCCCTTCCCGATATTCACGGGCATTCCCTCGAAATCGTTAACCCCGTCGCCAGAGTCCATCAATCGAAGAGAGGTTGGTTAATGATGATGATCATTCGTCATCGGACAGATATTCAATGCCTCGGACAATCGCTTATTGATTTTGAGTCTGCTACGAGGTCGGAAATTTTGCAACAAGGATTTCCACGACAGTTCATTATTTCTTTTATGAGAATATTTTAAAATCTATTTTCTTGAAAGGAAACGCACGTCAATTTAAAATTGATATAAATATGCAAGATTTTAACAATATTTCTAGCGTCGATCAAATTTAATCTGAAGTTTGGGATTTAATAGCATTTAAATGATGAAGAAAAATTGCCTGTTTGTCCTGACTTGGATTCAAAATTCTTGGATAATTCTTACAAAGTTGAAAATGAAGGAGACGATAAGTATCGCTTCCGTCTAAGCGCATCGATGCGCCTCGTTGATGATTTATCATTTATTTATGTCCCTTCGATGAGAAAAGTGGGTCTTCCTAGTGACTGTGTAAACAGTGCATTACGGATAGGAACAGGTAGAACTGTTTAACTATGCTGATATCGATCTCTTTCGAAGAAGAATGTTGCACACATCTGCGATCGATGGTAAAAACTCGCGTTCCAATTTGTGCTGGAGGAATCTTCAACATCGCGCTAAAATACTAGATATATCCATGATAAATGATGCTTTTCAACAATTTATCAAATGCGGACTCGTCTGTACAATTGCATTACATGGCGCTAATTGGAAAAGTTTCGCCGGTCACAATGAAAATTTTACCTTGTTATTTTTACATGCATATTTGATCAATATAAATTTAAAGTAGGATATTAAATGACTGCATTTGTTATCGTGAGTTAAGATAAATTACATCGTACGATCGTGTCTTCTACTTTTCTTTTAAACGTCGAGCGTATTTCTAACTTATCACACAGAATTATAGACTTTTCTCTCTTCAGTGTGCTATATAATGCTATATAATGAAGTAACGGGCAGAGATGTAATATATAACTGGATTTTATATTAGTTATTTTCACGAACGTCTTTCTTTCTTAAGATAAAAAAAAGTATGATTTATGTCTTTATTTACAGATCAATTATACAAAATTTTTATATGTAAAGGAATTATAATTAGGCTTTGTTTTAATTACAAACAGTTGAATCAACATAATGCGTTTGTTTGCTTCGCAGAAACGGGTGTGGAATCACCGTCCTCAGACATCGATAAGCTTCAGCAGCCGGTGAAAGTAATCTTATCCAGCACTTGTCAGCATGCTTACACGTCCTGCAAGTAAGTTTGCAAGTTTAATTGATTGATAATTACAGACAAGATAAATTACATATGAATGTTTTTCTTTGCTCAGAAATGATCCGGAATGCAAGAATCTCCTGCAACCTGTTCTGAACCACTGCGACTCAACGACGTGCGCGAGAAACGAGTGTATGGAAGCGTTGCAGCATTTCTATAAGACCGCCAATCACAAGCATTCCGTGGAAATTGCTTTCTGCCTCTGCAGGTTAGTTGAGTAAAAATAGCAATTTTTTTTTTTCCTAACTCTCACCGTTACTGTTATATTTTTTATTATTATATTTATTATAAATTGGCTATACAATTTATACAGACTTAATTTTTATTTCTCTTTACGTTTTCAGGCTTATTCGAATTTTTTATATTTTTATTTTTATCGTATGTTGTCGCAAAATATAATTTATATTTATTTAGAAAACTGTATCGCAATTTTGTGTTCCTCGCAAACACCATTCTTTCCGGTAGAAAGATTTTGCGGCCACATAACTATATTCGAGCAATTGCCCTTTTCAGTTGTGTTCCGTCGGCACTGAATGTTTAATTGCTCGTCTATTGTCGTGAGAAAGTCGTGTTAAAATATTAACGCAGGGCACTGCGCAGGTGACTGTGTCGCGACACAATGCGCGACGCAACGTGAATTAATAACGGATTATTGTAATCGGAAATAGTGTGGTCCACGAACGCGAAATGACGAATCAAATGTCGGCGCCGTCGTAAATTAATTTAGAATTAATCGAAGAACGCGCATTGTTAACTCGCGGCCTAATTACGCACGCGCGCATACGTGCTCGCGCCGGCGAAAAATTTTTTCGAAATCCAACATATCGGGCAATCGAAATTGTTTCGAATCGCTATGCGAAACAATGCACGCCCCGGGATGCATATGCCGAGTAGCGCGCGTTACATTGCATCCGGCTACGCGCGGCCGAATCAACTGATATGCCGAAAAAGAAAACGCAAATACGTTTAACTGACAGAAATGCCAGATCATGTTCTCGATGCGATCATCCCCGATGCTGCCATGCATTCAATTGTTCGGATGAAGGTAATAATAGGCACAATGCAGAATTGCAGGGATGAATAAAGTAGAGAGAACGTATAATTGCAACCGATTGTTCTCGGTGCATTATTATGAAAATTTCAAACTAAGTTGACAAATAATAAGGTACTGTTTCTTATGCGTTACCTGACTGCAAATGATGTCTCTTTGACGTTTCTTATAGAAAAAAAAATTCCTACAATACATACATATGCTTAACAAGATAGAAATGTTAACAAATTTTTGCAATATTTTATTTGTGTTTTTTATCAAAGTAAAATTTAATTTAAATTTTTTACATAATCTTTATGAAATTAAAGATGAAAAACAAATTGCTTTTAATGCTTTTGAAAAACAATTGCTTTTAAAACATAATATGAAAAAAATTATAAGATGAAAAATATATGGTGCAATAGAATTAATTTATATTAGTTAATTTATAAAATATACACACACACACACACACACACACACACACACACACACACACACACAGATTTGCATAAAAGTTAGGAGACTTTGATACAATAAAATGAAGTAATGAGATAGGATAGGAGATAAGATTCGTGTAATTATCAAAGTATCTTTTTCGATATTAAACAATGCTACAATTTTTTGTAATAATATTAATTAAGAAAATTTTATAATTGTGAACCTTTGTGTAAAAGTACTTTATAGTTTCAATAATTACTTAAGACAGATTAATTCATAAAAATTGTATATACAAATCATTTCCAGTTAGAACAAACATCAGATAAGAAAATTGATTTATAAAAATCTATGAAAATCTTAGAAAAACGAAATAAAATTAATTTGCGATCTAATGACAATTTCGAGAAAATCCTTGAAACAACTCTAATATTCTTCTCGCGCGAAAGGCTCCTTTTTAACGACGCTCCTTTAATTTTTAAATGACTTTCGGTCGCAAAACAATGCAGAAACTTTCCGTTCTCGTTTTGCATCTTACTTTTATTCTGCGAATCCTCGCGGTAGTCTTTTTCATAAAATCATTCTTTTGTCCATCCGAAATAAGAATCAAACAACGGAATAAGAAAACACAGCTGAATAAATTATTACACTCGATTAATACTCGAATGGACAATGCATGCTATGCAAATTCCATTTTCTACTATGCTATAATTAAAAATATTATTTATGTTTTTAATATTGATAATAATTTTAACATATTTTATTATGCTGCATATTTTATTAGATGGTAAATTAGTTTCTAATTATATTATACATAGTTGAAATTTTATGTTACAATATTTTTTTTTTAATATGAATTGTTTCTTATTTTAGATAATATTGTAGATTCAATTTTGTCGGAGCATATCTTCTATATAAACTATAGAGTACTTTAAAAAATTCTTTAACAGTAATTTCTTGAATCTTGTTACATCGTCTATATGTGTTTCTCGTGTTGCAGGAAAACGGACAGCAAAAAGGACGAGTGCATAATAGCACAAGAGAAAATGCATCCAACTTGCGCGCAGCGCATAGACGGCGCCGAAATGCCAACGTGTCATAGCTTGGCCGAGACTTGCAAAGAGAACAGAAGCTGTAGGTGAGTATGCAATGTGTCATATTCACATTTTTGAAAATTTGCATGTTTCTTCATGAAATATCCGTATACAACGGATCGCATAGAAATGTAGAATGAAGCGCGTGAAAAGAAAATGTCTGGAAACAAGTAAGAATTGGGTCAAAACATAAATGAATGCCTGGGAAAAAATATTTCTAATATTAGTAGATAAAAAAAAATAACAATTGCTTTAATTTTATGATTTCATCAAGTAGCAAATTAAAGATTTTTCGTAAATTTTAGTTTGTCGCCAGTTTTATTTTAACAAAAATTTTATCGAATGTAAAACAATACAAAGATTTTCTTAAGATAAAATGGTCTTCTCAACGCTTAAGCGGATTCATTTAAAGCGACACTCATGTACATCACTGAATGTACAAAATCCGGGAGATGAAGAACACATCGTTTCATCCCTCATAGTCACATTGGTCCTGTAGTCTAAACGAACGTCCTCTTGGCTAAGAAAATATTGCATTAGCGCGAGTATAAATCTTGTTGGATCGCGATTTAACTTTAAAATTGAAAAAGTTCCGACGGAACTGCGAGAAAAAATAAGGGACGACGTGTTTGCGGTGTTTAATCGGGTGGTTCTCTGGTTTACTCAGCGAGATAAGATTGCGTTGTTCTAATTGGACATTATTATTTACGTGTCAATTTTGCCTCCGTTTCATCACACGACGGTTTTACTCGCCACGAAAAATCTCACAAAAATTGCGATAAGATAAAGAAAAAGAGACTTTGTTTTAGAAATTGTTTACTTTTTAAAATAATAACTTTTTTAGAAAGACACGTTGCGACTTTGCAATTTGACTGTATTAAACGTTGTGTATAAAATTGCATGAAAATTTTTTTTCTTTAATTTTATATATATTATGTTAATAAATGGAATTTAAGTCGCGTGTAATTAATTCTCTTAAAATAGAAGTATTGATATATCAGCAATTAAATTAATTGAAAAATACATGTAACATTCTTAATATTGGAAGTTAAAATAAATTATAAACAATTTATTATAAATTTCTTAATTTGATAGATAATAATAAAATATTTAATGCTTTAAATCTTAATGATTATGAACTACAATGTCGATCTAGCACTATTTCAATACTATACAAATTTAAATCAATTAAATTTGCATGATCTCTCCTTTTTCTTTTTCCTTTGCCAAAAATCTTTATTATTATTGATTGTAAAACGGGTTATTTACTTTATTTCAAGAATATTATTGCTACCAAGAAACGAATTTTATTATTCGTCTATAAATTATATTATGTATCGATATTAATAAATTAATACTTTTTGCATGTTAACACGAATCGTATTAAACCATTCGCATATTGTTTATATATCATTTTTATTGAAATCTGATAATTCACAGTTAGTTGGATACACAGTTTCAATTGTCATGGGCATATCGATGCACCGATTAATCTGCTATTACTCACACTCAATATAAAAACGCGATTTAGAAGGGAATAAATTGATCAATTTAGAATTTTATTAACAAGATATTTTTAACATAATATTAACAAGATATTAACATAATATTAACATAATATTAACAAAATATTTTTAAAACTCATATGTTGTACTGCACATAGAACATATTATAAGATATTATATTATATAAACATATATAAACATATATAATTTTATGAATTATATAAGAATGCATAATAATTATATTAAAAATAATATATTTTTGTAAAAAATTAGTTGAGAATTACAATAAGAATATTAAATTCCTTTAAATTTATGTATATTTTGTAATTTTCAGATATTACTGCGTATATCATAAATTGGTACGCAATCATATCAACTCTTATTTAAAGACAAAATATCAAAACAATGAAAATTGAAATATTACGTAAGGGAGTAAAATACACTTTGTGCTAATAAATACGTTTAAAAAAACAGCGCAGACAGTGGAGGATTAAACGAGCGAAAAGGAGGTGCAATCGTGAGCGATGGAACGTGTGTATGCGCCTCGCCAATCGATTAAATTAGAACATGCGTGCACGCACGCACGTACGCATTCACGATTCGATTCAGCGTTTTAATTGATTTATCGCCGAGGGCGAACGAATCTATTTTTAATTTTGCCATTTAGAAGAATCTACAGACGACATGAAAACGAGCAATTGCTGTGTGCCATCGATGCATACTTTGTGAGTCGGATACGTCCCCGCGCATCGAAGTGTCTCTATAGTATTTATTTAATTGCTTTCTATAATGATTGCTTGAAATATAGCTATTCAATCGTTTTATCGTGACAGTTGTTTGAGTCGTTTGAAACTCACAATTAGTAAAATTAATACAATGCGCTAAAAGTCATAGTCGATTATAATATATAATCATCGATTATATTATTAGCCTTTCTTATATGTTTATAGTTTATATTAATTAACTGTAATGCTACAAACTTTTGTTACAAAGTATTATTGCAAATTATTTGTTAATTATTTATTTTTAACTTACGATTTCCATATATGATTTCATATAGTTGTTTAATTTTTAGATGATAAATATGATAATATTATTTATAATTAAATGACCGATATAAAGTTTATTTAATATTATGTTAAAAAAAGATTTTGATTCTATTTGTATTTACCAGCAACTTTTACATCGAATACATTGAGTACACATTTATATGTTTATTATTGATTCAATGCAAACTCGTTAGAAACATCACTAATGTAATGAACTTCATCACTTTCCGTATTTAGACATCCGTTGACTGATTTAACGAGTGTATTTTTATTTTTATTTTACCTACAAACCAAAATACATGGTTTTTAAATATATATGGATACACAAACATATTTTGATTATTATATACGACATATAATAATCAATATCATATTGGAAATCATATTGGAAAAGCATAACGATAAAGCTTGAAATAAAAAATTATAGTTTTTAGTTTGCATGTCTCTAAATTTATAACTTGAAAATAAAACTGACTTGGATATAAAATAAATTATACATTATTATTTGACACAAACATGATTCTATATAATATATTTATTCTTAAAAAATATTAAACGTGTGTGTGTGTGTGTGTGTGTGTGTGTGTGTATGTGTGTGTGTGTGTGTGTGTGTGTGTGTGTGTGTGTGTGTGTGTGTGTGTGTGTGTGTGTGTGTGTGTGTGTGTGTGTGTGTGTGTGTGTGTGTGTGTGCATGTATATACATATATACATATATATATAATCAAATAATAAGAAATTTATGATATTTTAATATGAAAATTTGCGAAAAGATATTTTTTTGTAAAAATAAAATTTATGTTTTATCATAAACACATTCATTATCCACATCAATTGTCGGACCCGTAGTTCCTATAGTCAATGAGAACACTCCGTAATTGTCCATTGTTGCAATATTGGCTCCTCAATCAATTGTCCATTGTTGCAATATTGGCTTCTAATATGTCACCAATAATTGTATAGATACGTTCAATAATTGTTAGAATCACTTATTGCTGCCAAAGATTCTTTTGAATATTTTTTTAATCAAGATAATTATTTGCCTCGAAAATCAGTCAACTTGTCAATTAAGTCAATTTTACGTGTAATAATTTGTCAAAGCGTCATTTGCACTTGCGGTTGAATATTGACATTCTAATAAAATATCCATAATTAATTAATATATAAATATTAATCTCTTCATGTTTACATTTAGAATGTGTGAACATGTTTACTGTTAGAAAAAATTAATATTCTTTGATTAATATTCTTCTCTCTCTAGATTAATCTCTCTATATTAATAATAGGTTATATTAATATTAACAATATAATTTTTTATTGACAAAATATTTAATGTAACATTCTTTATAATATAACTTACTGCATATTATTTTGATAATATTTTAAAGGATCTCTGATTTATTTTCCAAGTAAACTACAATATTTTAAGTGTTGTTTGGTTTTAATTTTTCCACTCTCACGGTTTTATTGATCATTTAATAAATGTAATATGATTAAAGATTAAAATCCTAATATATCTAATTTTCTAGACTTAGACTGGAGTACTACGAACAAAGCTGCGCGGTCGACAGTGTAACGAAAAAATGCGCTGGGCCAACCTCAGAATGCAGAAAAGCGATGCTGGGCATCCTGGGTACTGAACTTCATACCAACTGTGCTTGTAAGGGCACCGAGCTTAACCAACTCTACGGCTGTCTAGGTTGGCAACGACTTCTCTGGGTGAATCCTTGCGTAGGTAAGCGAAAAATTCTGAGTCATTTATTACTCGAGAATTAAATCGCAATAATCTAAATTAGAAAAGCTAAGTTTAGTGATTCATTGTCCTTAATAGACAATGGATATAAGCAGAGAAAATTTCTTTAAGATATATTCACAGATATAAATATATGAAAGCTTATTGTAAAATTTCAACTATGAAGATAAATATTTGAAAATATGGGTGGCTTTGAATAACCTCTCGTGAGCATGTAGAATAGATTATATTGAATATCCTATATTGTACCATAAGAAAAATCCTATACTATTTTGCAATTTTTGCAATAATTAAAGAGTCATAATTTAGATAGATTGCGGATAAGCGAGAATATATATTTTTTTATATGAATTATTTGAAAATATAGGAACCAATCTCAAATTGATATTAAAACATTGAGATTAAATAAAAGTAATCATAAACTGCACATTATCTGAGGAATAGGAGGTATAGGAATGTTAATTAATATAGACTGATGATATTGCTTCGATATTTAACCGATGCTTGCAATGTTTATCTCACATGATTCTGACCAGTGTGAAAACATGACAATATCTGTTCTTCATTAAAGCGATATTTTCGAATAAATACATTTTACGTTTATTTATTAATAAAATAGACCTTTGCAAATAGAAAATAATTAGAAATCACAAAGGGCACATAAACTAGCCGTTTTTTTATCATCTTTGAAAAAGTTTTAGATAGATAATTTTCTACGGATAAACATTACAGCATGTAATTATCATAGAACAGACAAAGCTCTATGAAGCTTTATTGATGCACTCGGCATGATGCACTTCTAAAGCGCAGTAAGAGATGCAATTTCTTCGTATCTAAATGACTTATCTACCAACTGAATGCAGTCCATTGCATTCGCCATGCTTTACAACTCAACGGAGTCGGGAAGGATCGATAAGAGCCAACCTGTGTCGTTTGTTCGACCGGCATAATTGTAATCCTGCGCATGGCATTACCGTTTAGCAACATTGATCATCATAGATCTCTGTAAATCTTATTTTTCGGTTTCCCTGATGGCATTTCATTTAACTTATTTTTAATACAAAAAATTTAATAAATAAAAATTTTGTCAAATATATTTTAATAATAAGTACAGAAGATACATAATATATTATTATTCCCTGTTTATAATTTAATATTCGGGAAACAAACTATGGAATATTAGGTGATATTTGTTAAAGATATTATTGTCAAGCTTTAAGCGCCTCTACTCAAAAGAAATAAAAACTCAGATTATTGCTCTTTTATATTGTATTTATAAATGCTGATAAGTATAATCTATTTCGCGGAAAAATAAAAGTTGCAGGTCGCCACGCTGCAGCTCGTAAAATATTATTACGCGCATCTTACGTTCCCTATTATTGCTGTACGCGTCCCGTGAGAGGAGAGGTGCGCGGTGCCCCTTGAAAGTGTAATCACCCCGGAGCCCCCTCGGTAGCTGAAATATTTCGCAGCAGCTGTGCCGTCGGCGATACGGGACCGGGCGACTTTTCCGATACTTTCATACTTCCGCGTCGGATGGCTACACGTGTACATTCAACTGCAATTTTACAGGCTCTCCGTTCGGCACTTTATATTGCTTAGCGGTTGTTATTTGCGACCACACGTCCGTTTCCTGGCGCGCAGCGAGAGAAAACATGAGGGAGAAAGTATTAAGCCAAAATTATTCCGAGGCGACGATGCCGATTTGAGTCGGCTGTTTTTCAACGCTTATTATTGTGTCGTGAGATGTCATAAGAGCGAGCATAAAATTGTCATCATAGAATCATCGTAAATAATTCTCTGCAAAGTATATCTGCCAAATTCAGCAAAAGTAATCATAGAATAAAAAATCAATAATTAATAATAAGTCTTATGATGTAAAGTAGAAAATAATTTGTATCTTAATTAAGTTATGTCCTTCTCACATATTTAAACAAAGTTTTAAATCTAATACATGAATTCTGAAGTAAATGTTCTTATTGCTTGCCTATCTTGTATACGACTTTTAATCCATTTTGTTCCTTAATTTGCATCGTTTTGAAAATATTATCGGTGATTACAGTGGAATCGCAGAAGGACTATCACGCGCGCAGGAAACACCATCATTCGCGAACGACAACGGCGAAGACAACGACAACGACGACTGCCGTCGCGTCAACGACAAGGTCACCGACAAGCACGACGGCGACCACCGCGGTCGAACAAGTGGAAGATAATCAAATACCGGAAGTGACGAAGTGGCCGACCACCGAACCCACGGAAACTTGGGAAATCACAACCACTACTATAAGCACCACTCCAAGCACCACCACGACCACCACGCCGACACCACGTGAGTTTAAACGCGGGTTTAATGATTATTAATTTCCTATATAATAATTGACCTAATTCTCTGAAATTATATCGAGCTTTCTACTCGCAAATTTTAGATACTAATTATTTATTCAGTTTGATTATTGGAAGTATAGAAAAATACAGAAAGCTATGAAAAATAAATGCTAAAAGGATTTCTCGTAAGTTTTATTGTAACAATAGTTTTATCTGGAATTTGATTAGTTACTATATATTTAACATGGAAAAAATTGGATTCCTCGCAAAGTCTTCTAAAATTTAGTATCAAAATATATTGTGATGCTTTTTTTTATACTGCTTCATTTTCATAAAGTATTTCAAATTTATTTTTTAAACTATTAAAAAAATTTTTAATTTTTTAAAATTTCTCGTTTTTAATTATTGTATTTTTATACTTTATATATTCATATTTTTTAATCTGAGCAGAATGTACAATGTTTTTTTTTTTATAAATAAATAAATTTTTTATAAATAAAAACTCCGCGTATCGGAAGCTTGAAAAAAAGAAGAGTTTTTAATCCCTTTCGTCTGCCGCATCGAGAAGCAAATTAGATAGATCGCCTCCAGGTGAGATACGTTGGAAAAAGGGGTTGATAAAGGAGACTGGAGAAATAAACTGGTGAAAAAAGCAGCTTCTCACGTCACTCTCTTTGTAGGCTTCTGCATCGTTCAAAGGCCGAGACAGAGTCACCAATACATAAGAGAAGGCAAGGGCAAAAGGGTGAGTCGTTTGCAATCTTTCAAGTTCCTCGCGATCGTCGTCGCGGCATAAAACGCCCACCGCCGCCACACTCGAGAGCCAACGCTCGCGAGACAAAAAGAAAGTGAAGGTTTTGTTACGTTAAGACGTTATACACCGGAAAAAGAATGGGCATGGGGTCAATAGAAATCGTATACTGTATACTAGTAAATTTCATCAGCAAAAAAGCGGACAAACCAATTGCAATTTCTTTTTTTTTTTTTAACGTCATGGCATATTCTACTAATCTTTTCTTTAACAAGAAATTTTTTTAATTCTGAAGATAAAGAAGAACTCTTTAATTAATAATAATATAAGATACAATTTTAAATGCTCAATTATATTTTTATTTTTTGAATATAATATATATAATAAAAAATTTTTTATTTAAATGTAATTAGAAAGTATCTTATTTGAATTAATTAACATATGACAAAGGAGAAATAAATATTGATGTAAATTCTTTGATTTTTAGGAAATGTTGTTTTAAAAAATGTAACATAGATTACATTTCTGAATATAGCAAGATACAATTTGAATAACTAAATTTCCAAGCTGTATATAACAGCTGTACATATATAACAAATATTATATCACATGATCACGTTTTTTAATTGGAAATTGGATTGGAAATTCGAAATTGGAAATTATTAGTAAAAAATCCACTATCAATAATATAATATAGTGACAAAATACCATGAGATATTTTATAACATGAACTTAAAGAAAAGAACTAATCCTCACATAGAAAAAAATTTATTTATATATTTCTAATCAAAAAGAAGAGTTTTCCATTTAACTTGAAATCAGAATTGTTGAATATTTGAATCTAACAAATAGAATTTAAATTTAAACTTTATTTCATAATTGTACTACGTTTATATTTATAAGAAATATAAGAAATGCATATCGGTGTTAATTCTTCTTCTAATATTTTAACTGAATATTATTTTGATAAGCTCGCTGATGGATATAAAATAGATAAAGCTTTTTGCCTAAAACAGATATGAAATATAGTTGTTATAATTTAAAATATGAATATTTGAGCAATTTTAATCAAAACAGATTTTAATGAATCATATATACGTATTTGTAATTTCATTATTTTTCTGTAATGAGAAGGATATTAAGATCAAAATATTATTATTTTATTATTATTTTAATTTAAAACTAAATAATATAAAAACACATATATATAAAATTATTTCTTATATACATATAAATATCATTTATTTTATAATAAAATAATATTTTATCTTTATGATAAAAAAGTTTTTTTCTTTTAAAAGTTTTTTTTTCTCTTAAAATGTTTTTTTAAAGAAGGATAATGGATAAATGTATTGATTGCAATATATTATACTTACGTAGCTCTATCGCGATGACGAGCCCGAATGCTCGGAACTCTGCCATTGTGGTGAGGGTGAGCAACTTGTTTGCAACACCATCTGCGTCGATTCATCTCCTTGCAAGACAGATTTTGCTTTCTACAATCATGAAGCGCCTGCCTATCAGGCGCATCGAGGTCCTTGCCTTTGCTATAGTGGTGGCTTTATATGCATGCGGCCTTCGCCTGGTGAGTAATTATCTCTCTCATAATTGTTGCGATGAAATTAAAGTTAATTAGATTACTACGCGTTTACTTGATTCCTCATAGCTTAAATGCTATTTCTGCGTACAGATCTTGATTTCGTTTATTTTATGGTAAAAATGAATAAAATATTTGGAATTTATTACAGAAAGATTTTATTTACAAAATAATTTAATCAAATTAAAGCTATCTATTCGTAGTTTCATTTTTAAATTAAACATCAATCAATAAATAAATAAATGAAAATAATTAAAAGTAATTTAATTGTTTAAGAATAAATAGATTAATAAATATAAAATAAATAAATATAAAATAAAAATAAAATAAAATTCTACTTTTTTACAAAGTTTATATTAAACGTGTTTAATATAAGCGCTTTCTTTTTTTTTTTATTTTTTCTTTCTTTTTTTGCTGGACTCAACCAGAGCTTGAAATATGACGATTTTTGAGTAGTCAGGACAGGAAACGATTTCTCTTCTCGCTGTAATACC
The DNA here is from genome assembly GCF_055798465.1 of Pogonomyrmex barbatus. Classification (NCBI taxonomy): domain Eukaryota; kingdom Metazoa; phylum Arthropoda; class Insecta; order Hymenoptera; family Formicidae; genus Pogonomyrmex; species Pogonomyrmex barbatus. The sequence goes on along the minus strand of NW_028297112.1, from coordinate 2,911,832 downwards.
AGCATTGTGTTATTTGCGCAGACACATATAGTATACCGCACGGGGTTTTCATGTTCCTGGGGTACAGCGAGAAGGACGAGACCTTATTGAAGCAGCACAACAATGTAACCGTGCTGGACGCGGTGTCGTCTCTCGACAATTTCATGAGAGAGGAAGTCAATAATCAGGTGAGGCGTGCCATCATGTTGTTCCCACTGACCGTTAATTCCCGCTGGAACGACATTTCACTCTTTGTCACTTCTTCGGTTAGCGCCGAACACGCCAGCTCGGTGGCTCGGTAGAAATTTTACTTGAATTCCAAAACCGTGAGATTATCTTGGCACAATCTGCTATGAATTCAATGACCCAGAAAAGAATTTAAAATCAGTCGATTATTCCGGGGTTTATTACATCCTGTGTTACTCGTTTCGGCGTCAAGGAGATGGGTGAAGGGAGAACATTCCGGAAAATTTCCAGAATGCAATTAATGCGCAGCATCTCCGATCGGAGTGCGAAATCCCGATAATGAGAAATGTCAATGAGAAATGTAATGGCTCGTCAAACTGCGCGGATCGATTAAAAACTAAATCGGGCCGCGCGGAATTTAATAAAGCCGCCGCGTAGCAGCGACGGATGACGCGCCAATGTACCTATATCTATTCATCTAGGTCAACTCTCCCGTCTTTCATTTACAGACAGTATGCACGCTCTTCTTGTACAACGCGACCCGAGAAAACGTGATTGCAGTGGCACGACTCGGGACCGACAATCCACCCTTAAATAGCAGCCAAGCTCAGAGTTTGCAGCACCTGCTGCGCGTCAAGGTAAGCGAATCTTGAATGGACCTTTTCGTACGGTATGAAGAAAATTGAAAGCTTTGCTGCGAGAGCTAGATAAAGCCACAAAAGTGCGCCTTTCGAGTGTGCGAGACGGAAGGAAATGCACACTCGAGAAAAACAATACTTTATTACAATACATTTCATTATTATTATTACCTCTTCGAAATCATTAAATAACCAGAGTTTTTAGTCATAGTTTTTTATTAACTGCATTAGGATATTTTAAACTTGACGCGATATATTGACTGCCTCTACATTGTTATAAATTATATTTATACATGAAGGTATATATTAATCTGAACAAAATTTATATTTAAATAGAGATATTTATATCTTTTTGATTACTATTTTTTTACAAAATCTTTTTTTGTTTATAATTATTATTTATTTAATATATAGTCGCTAAAATATTTTAAATACAACACGACGTATTATTTTAGAAGTTTGTAACATGATGCATTAAAGAAACGGAACAGCAAAGATAAAATATAATAGTTCGGTTAAAACTCGTAATTCATGATTTGACGGCGTGATATAATATCTCCTCTCGCTCTTTGTATTTTACTACCCTCTTTGTAAACTTTACTGTAAACATTAGATTAGCTCTTAAATCTTTATCGTCTTTAAATTACGTGTAGGATCTGCAAACGTGAGAGTTTATACGGCCCATAAGGATCTTGCCGACAATAAGAAAGGCCGATCGCGTGAACGACGGCGATTCGATACACGCGCGTGCGTGTACACCCGACAGGAAGTCGGTGCGAAAGGCCGATAACGGATCCTCGCGAAAGTTTTAATTTCCCCGGCGAATCTCGGCGTCGTTCCGGCGGAGTTATCGCGATTAATCCGCTCGTTCCTTGCCGAATTTCACCCTTCGCGCCGCGATAGATCTCGACAGTCGGGAGCGGATCCGCCGATCGACCTCCGGGTTATTGCACGCAAGAATGCAGCCTTACGCGTGTCCAGAACGTATAACGCGCTCGCTTAAAATATACGCAGGGTAATTAAAACTCTGTGATTCATGATCGATTTGCATACGTAGTGTGTACGCGCTTCACGCGTACTTTCGAGGTGGCATTATGATTAAATATGAATTTGTTAAATTAAAAATGAAATGTTTTTTATGTTTCTATGTCTTTTTTTATAAAAAGATTTGATAATCTATTATGATTCTATCTGAAATGTCTTAGTTTACGTTTAAAATAGCTGTCTTATAAAATTTAAAGAATATAGCTCGTCTTATATTTAATCTTATCTGTCTTATATCTAATATTTAAAGAAATGTGTTATCTAAAAATAGCTGTCTCGTAAAGTTTAATATTTAAAGAAAATGATGGATGAAAAAAAAAAACAAACATACTGAATATGATTACGTCGAAAAATAATAATAAAGTTTTCTCTTGGGCAAACATATTCTGCGAGTATCGAAGGGAGGGATTTTTATAATAACGAATCCTCGACGTCCAAAAATTCGCACGGAAAAGGGATAGATCGGCCAACGGAACAACACGCCAATTCGAATCCAGAATACCTCCATCAAGTTGCAAATGGACCAGCGCTTGATCACAGATTGGAAATCGCCCCGGGAACCTGTATGGCTGTGTAAAATGCGTGCATGAACAGAAAACGACATGCATTTAGCAACATACAGGTGTCGAAGAGAAACGTCACAATTGATCGATGCAAAATAATATTGATGGAAAATTACACACCATTTCGAATTGAAAACCAGAGAATTTCTCAACTCTACTTTATTATTAATTTAGCGGAGCTAGTGCGACTTTTGAACAAATCGAGAGAGAGAGAGAGAGAGAGAGAGAGAGAGAGAGAGAGAGAGAGAGAGAGAGAGAATGATATGAATGATAAATCATGACTTTGGCAAAATAATATTTTAAATTAATAATTTAAAAATGCATATTTTGTCTTTATATAATAAGAAACAGTTTTACTAGAATAAGTTGTAAGTAAGAAATAGTTGATTCGATATATAATCAATTAAATAACATGTTTAATGTAAATAATTAGACGAGGCATTTAGCTGAAGGGAAAAGAAATTTTATTCATATTTTGAAACCAAGAGATATAACTAAAGTTATTTTATGGCTGATAACTTTGCCCGTTGGCTTTAAATAACGGCTCGACGGAGAACGTCTGACGGGATTACGGGAATTCGTTTCTGCCATTGCCAGCGGGATAGCGAGTTTCGATTCGAAAGAAATGGTCGACTGGGCGACTGTGCGATAGATATATAGATAAATAGATTGAGGTTCGCCCGGTGAGATCGAAGAATCGCGCTAAGCAACGATCGCGAAGAAAAAGGCAAGTTTGGAAAATCGGATACGAACTCGAGACGACCTGTTATCATTAATAAAAGACCAATTTCTTGCTTTTCCGTTCCGTACTATTTCTAAAGAATCTTCAAATATATTAGCAGAAAAGAATAATTTATTTTTTTATATTTAAATTGTGCATAAACACATTTAATCTTATTTATTAATTTTACATACAGTACTCGATGAAGATGATAAGTCTTTATATGGATAATTATTCTACTGATTATTCTGCGTTTCTATTAATAATTTTATTAAGTAAAATGATTAATTGAGGTATTAAATTATTACGAACTTGTTCGCATGATATGTATCTCAAAATTTTCAGATTTGCATAAGTTTCCCTGGCAGTCGGCCCACGCGGTTCGCCCCCAATGTCATCTCACCCTTTCCGTTCTCCTTGTCTGTAAACCCAAGGGGCTCGTAGTAGCGGTGGACTGCATCGTACAGCGAGGGGGATGGAAACTTGCATTTTCCCCCGGTGACTGCACGTCGCTGGTACATACGTCATAAAACTTTGCTAATATAGCGAAGGACCGCGGTGCCGTCTTTACATCGGCGACTCGAAATCGCTCGTTTCTCTCTCGCTGGGCCAGCATTCGTCTTACTTTCCCCCATCTTTCACTTTCTATCCCTCTTTTCTGTGTTTTTGCGTTCCCATCCCCCGTACTCTCTATTCATCGTCGAGCGAAATTTATGCGATTCAAAGCTCGTGCAGAACTTTACGACTTTGGTTATCTTGCTCAAATCATTATTCGAATTACCTGGTCGTTTGTCAGCCAGATGCAATCGAATATCGCCGAGGAATGGATATCGATTGTCTTTAATTGAGTCTTTGCTATCCATCGCCTATGCGATTATTATTTTTGTCCATTTTGTCCGATTTTCCCCTGATTATTCGACTGTGATTGTTCAATAATTTGACCTAATTTGATATCGTGCTCTTAGATTCTGTGCAGCCAATTAACGCTCTTTCAATTAAACATGGTTATAGCTCTAATTGCACATTTAAATGATGTTTAATTTAAATCATCAAATAATTTTTCTCTCTGTTGGACAGTTGAATCAATGAAATTAAATATTTAATTCAATTTTTAATACCAAATTGGGATTTGATAATTTCAAGATATAGCCTGTTATTCCTGTTTTAAACATCATAAATTTGCTTAAATTATTTAGAAATACCTTTTTAACAATAATATGATTTTTAAGAATTGTCATATTCTATGCACTATTGTCATATTCATTTTAATTAATTTATTTTATTAATATAATTGGCATATGTCTTGCTTTCTTTATTAAAAATTTTAAATAATTTATTTTTATTACCTCAGAATAAGAACTTTTATTTTTTAAAGAATATAAATATATTAAAGAATATATTAAAGAATATAAAGAATAAAAAACTAAAATATTATTATTTTATATCGTTCAGAAATGATCTAAGTGAGAAAATGAAATTATGTCACAAAATTGAAAACTGCACCGGCAGGGTGGTTTTTACGTCAAAATGTAGATAGATTTTAGATTTTCTTAAGTATCGTAAGTAGAAAAAGAGAATAATGATGATACGATTTTTATTCAGTATGGCGCTAAGTTATCTTTGACAGGTGCAATTTAATCCCATCTTACAGCAGTTCGAGAAACGGTGAAAAAGCCGTGGTTTCCCGACGCTTCCCGCCGTTTTTCAATTATGCATTTCGCATATTTTACCAGAATGCCTTGTCGCATTCAGCGACGAGCGCGACGACAGCTGCCGGACTGCATTTATCAGGTTAACAATAATTCACGTCACCGTCTTACGAGCATGTACTAGATACTTTTGTGATATTCCCAAGTATAATTATTGTTGTTAATTATATATCTAGATTTTGCATGATAGATCTTTAAATTTCTGAAAACGTCACGCTTTTATAATGTGCATTTTTATCTGAATAAATGAAAAATTAATATGGATATTAGAAAATTATAAAAAATAAATAGAAAATAATACATAAAAGTATACAGATATATAAAAGTAAACAGAAAAATATAAACAATTTCTATACTTTAATTTTTTATCTTATATGCTGTATTAAAAAGTTTTAATATTTTATCCTTTATTAAACATTAAAATGTTTTTCGAAGTTGCAAACTTTTTTTCTATGAAATTTTTTTTAATTATAATATATCATTTGTGCAAGATAGCAACTGTCCAGAAAAATCTGAAAACAAAATACTTTATCGTGATATCATAAACAAAAAATTAAGATATCTAGGAATGAATAACTCACACATCCAAAATCTCTAAATAATTCATTTTGATGCCATTGCAAAATTTAATCTCCTTTTATCTTTCCATTATCAGTCATTCTTTCATAGATAGTCACTTTTATCGCTGTCGCGATATCAAGTGGATTCTCGTTGTTAAGTTTCAATACTTCACAAGTTAAGAACAAATTGCAAAAAAATTGAGGCTTGTTAAAATCTGTCGTTTCACTTCCACTTGAGCTAACAAGACAATTCGTCGTATTCGGTATTGTCGCTAAATATTGCTCGCGATTATAACAAATAACGACAAAAAAAGATGGAATAGTTTTTACGATGTCTTGTACGACGACACGCAAAAAATCGATTGTTTCGAAGAACAAATCGTTAAAGCATTTATCGTGTCAAATATAACATAACACACAAAGCTTACTCTCATATTCTTATTACTTTTATTATCAAGTACAATAAAAATCAAGTACAATAAAAATATATTGAATATTTTATAAAAGTACAAATTAAAATTATTAATAGACTTGCAATATTTAAATCAAAAATCATTTTTCTGAATACGTTTGAAAAAGATACGATAAATTTTTTCAGAATGTATTTTTTAATTAAGAAATATTACGTTATATCATTTATTTTACGAATTTAATAACAAAATAATTGTATACTTATTTATACAATTATATTTTTTGTACATTCTTTAACACAATACTTTTGATTTCTTCACTATTGGTCGGAAAGGAGGAGGAAGGACTGACGAAGAAGAGTGACACATGGAAATTCGATGAAAAATCGTGGTAGCTTCAAAATCGATACTTGGATACGAAGTTGAACACGGCAGGATAGCGCGTTAGGAAATATGAGGGGAATACAGAGGAGAGAAGAGGTATAGGTGCCTTTATTGGCCAATGCTTGCTATCTATATGGAACACCTGCGTCTGCTTGATGTCTCGAATCGCGACAGATCGAACAATACGAGAGTCTTAAGACAAAGGAGTAAGAGAACGATCGTTCTCTAAAATGAAACAGAGAACATTTCTGCATTGTCTTATTGAGTTTGATTATAAAACTTGACGAGATTGCAATGATTACAATGAGATTACAATAAAGATTTTGTATCTTCAGTTTTAATGTTTTCTAAAATCTTATCGAATCTTTATCAGAGACATCTACAAAAGACATTGTAGATGTCTACAAAGCATCTACGAAATCTACAAAAAATTAATTTTTAAATTCTAAATTTAGAATTGTCAACTTTTACTAATAAATCTTCATTGTAATTAATATATTATAAAATATTTGTATATATATATATATATATATATATATATATATATATATATATATGTGTGATAGCAATATAAAATATATGTAAAATAGAAAATAGATCTCAAAAATACTACCTCAATATTTTTCTTTAAAAATTATTTTTTATTTGTGTATTTATTAAATTAGAAATTATTATTATTATACAGAAAAAGTCTTTTCTAAATTTTTATATGATAAATTATAAAATATATTTATATTTGTGTGTCAAAATCGATTTTTGATGACATCATCCAATATCGTTGCGTTCCTATGCGCGAAACTTAGAGGATTTGTCCCAGATTTCAGAATAGATACGACAAGGAATCATTATATTTCGGTGTTCGCAGATCGACAAGTCGATGGGACTCGAAATGGTGGTCTATCAGTTTGCACAATATTGTCATCTTCATTGAGATAAGGTCACAATGCCTTAATGGGTCAACCTCTAGAATGAGACCACCTAACATTCTAACATTGAGTATTCAGGATGTTGATACAGATATGCAATTGTAAGGCTATTTGTTGTTGAACTTGTAATATTATTACAACATTATTAAATAGCATTGTGTTATATGATATAGATTATAAATTACTGTTAGTAACACAAAAAACTTAAATATAAATTTATATCTTTTTGAATAATAAAAATTAAGTTAAAATTATATTTGGACAAGATTAAATTATTAATACAATTGATCACGCACACTTGCCGAAAAGCTATAAATTATATATATATAGAACTTCTAAACAAGAATATCTTTCAATATCTTTAGCTTAGTTGTTCTGAGATATCATTTCTGTTCCAACAATGGTATAACTGTATAAATTTTTTGCTTATCATCTATGGAATCATAAATATTTCAGCCACATGGGCAATGGGACCAGTTGTATTCGAAATTCCGATTTATAATTTAATGACGACAGCGTCGTTTCAACTGTCATAAAGAGATCGATCCAAATTTTATTACGGAGAGACAGAGAAGACGGGCGAAGTCCCGAGGGGTCTTACAAACTTCATCGAAGATGCATGAGAGCATCAAACTACCCGACATTGAGCACCTTTCTTGGATTTCTGCATGATAAAGAAAACGTATCGCATAGCGATTGTCGATCGCGATCGCATAAACTTACTCTTAATTTAACATATTAAAACTGCATTAAAATCTATGCTCCTTAAAATGTTCTTTAAATCTTGTTTAGATATTATCGATAATGATAAAATTTACCGATTGCAAAAGCGAAATAATTCTATGAATTAGAATTTAAAACTTTAAAACCGTTTGATTCACGAATCTCTAAGACTAGTACTCTCTCTTTCTCTTTGAATTTGTCTTCTCCCTTTTCTATTTTCTTTAATTTCTTTCTCGTTGCTCCGGGTGTGTCACTTATAAAAAGTCTATTGCATTAGCTTGCAAGATCATCTTGTACACGGCGCCGTTCGTTCTAGATTTCGTTATCCGCTTCGGCGTAGCAGCATCCTTCCAGAGAATGACGATGCTGAGAGACGCGCTCCTGATAATAGCTCCTTACGTATACGTATTGCCAGGCTGCCAATTTGACGAGGAGAGAAACGACTTGTCGTCACGGCTGGCGGGACACGTAGTTGCGTTACGTGTTCACGCGAGTATTCCGCTCACGCGCCGCGACGATTGCTTTCGACGAACGACGCGGTTCCTCCGCGTCTATCAGCCCGCTCTACGACAGCAAGACGAAGCGGGAAGCTAGTTTTTTTATCAGTCTCGACTGTTCGAGCTGACGCGCGCAGATGATCTCTCGGAGAGGAGCCATTCTTCCCGTCTTATAACCCACATGAAGGCTCAAATGGCGACACTGCTTTTCAGCACCTCTTTTTACTTATTAATCCACGTCTTAAATGAGAATTATATAAGTTCCGTGGTATCTCATTTTTCGACAGATTGCTGCGCAACCGCTGTAAAAGTTGGCGGAACAAGTGAGGTAAGCATTGATTAGCAACTGGACAGGAATTTTTCGCTTTACTGCGAATATATTTGTAGAAACAGGTACTAGTTTCTTCTCTTGAATTTTCAATCTAATTTCATTCCAACAGAAGCTACGAACTTGATATGCGCAAGAGTTTCTTGCCGTCTGAAGTTCGATGTTGAGGCAGCGGTGCCGCAGGGGCAACTACAAAGCAAAAGTCAGAAAAGAGCGATTTTTCATTTTTAACGTGGATCTGAAGCTTCGGGCGTTTTAAGATCATATAAGAGATCGGGGAAGGGGGTGGCCATTTCTCTTTGACAGTCAACTCGTCAATTTTAATCGCACTTTAATACTCGCGAATCCGACAGGAAACCAACATATATTGTGATACGAAACTTTAATATAAAAAAGGAACGGCACAAAATATGAATATATATTATTTCAACTCAATTTCTCATTTCTCCTTTTTCTTTTTCCTCTCCCTCATTCTTTTTTTTCTCTATATTTAAATAGCTCGTTTGTCTTACATACCATATAAGTTTATTCAAAAATCTTTTCTAATTACATAAAAGCAATTAAAAAATTAAAAATTTTTTTATTACTTTTAAAAAATTGCAACTTTTTATCACATAGATCATATTATTACACTATAGAACTACAAACGTTATTTTAATAGTTAAGTATTTTACATATGCTAATTTAATTTTTATTTTTTGTTTTCTCTTGTTCTTGTCTTTAAATAAAAGAGATAGAAGAGGAAATATCATATTACTGTGACGTTTGATATTATTTTAGCGAAATATCTAATCAAGCGAAGTATTTTCATATCCTGCATTTTTCGAGCTATCATGCAACGTTGAAAACAATAATCTTATATAAAGAAAGAAACGCGGATCACATATACACAAACACAAGACTAACTGGTTTATCTTATTTTGCGTTCAACGTTCATTCGTGAATGCTAAATGTCAAATAACTTCTTTCACGTTTTGAACAGTTGATCTTCATGGGAGTGTACGAAATTTCTCTTCCATTTTTAGAACAGCGGGGCGCCGACGCCTCGAGGGCTTTAGAGTTTAAGAACGAACACGCGGAACAACGGGAAAGACCCTTTAACACGCAAACCCCTTATTTTCGTCGATTTAAAGGGAAGCAACTCGTGCAAGCTGCAACTGGCAGGGCTGTTCTCACAATTTTCGAATCCCTGAGCTTGACATACGATTGTCTTACTCTTTTGAAAAAGATTTTGTTACATGTATAAAATACATTAAAAATGTATATAAATATGATTTTTATATGTAATATAATAGTATAAAAAGTATTTATTGTATATCAAATATTATATTAATATAAATTTGAAATTAATTGATATAAATTAATATAAATTATTTCATTAATATTTATATATTTGGTTAATGATTTATTATATTTATGAAATGCAAAAAGAAATTTATAAGGATTGAAAAGTAACTATTATTAAAATGTTAAAAAAATTAATCATAGAATAAAAATATATTTTAAATTTAGAATTATTTTGTAATATTTTTACAGAGCGTGTGTGTGTGTGTGTGTGTGTGTGTGTGTGGTGTGTGTGTGTGTGTGTGTGTGTGTGTGTGTGTGGTGTGTGTGTGTGTGTGTGGTGTGTGTGTGTGTGTGTGTGTGTGTGTGTGTGTGTGTGTGTGTGTGGTGTGTGTGTGTGTGTGTGTGTGTGTGTGTGTGGTGTGTGTGTGTGTGTGTGTGTGTGTGTGTATCTCTATTATTAAAAAGACAACCTATGGCTACGATTTTTTTTTCTTTAGAAAAATTTACTACCAGACCACATTATAGTACTTTTTTCTGACAACTGGCAACTTTTTCAACTTGTTTCGTTTACTTTAAAAGTTTGTACAAACTATCACTACAGTGTGTTCACACGTACTTACGGACCTATCGCTCGTAACACGTTCAACAACGATGGAAACCGCTTTCGTGCTGATTGTTTTTTGGGATTAACGCGATTTCAGATGCGGCTTTATTATGCAGGATGCCTTTTCAGGTAGTAAATTGGAACAAGGGTTGGACGCGAGGCAATTTGCGAGGTACGACTTCCTTTATTTTTTTCTTTTGAAAAACATTGTTTGCGTGTTTATAAAACATATGCTAGAATATTAAAAATATTTTTAATATTTTGGCACATGCCTTGATATAACTAAAATGATATGTCATCTTGAGATATGTACACGATATTATTCAGATTGAAACAGAGAAAGTTCTTAGACACTAACTCTCATAAAACATTATCATTTTCAAAGAAAGAAGGGAATATCAAAGTTTCTCCATAAAATTATTTAAAAATGTCTTTCCTTCTTTTAATATTACTTTTCGATTTACAAATTTTATTAACTTTTTTAATTGTATCAAGTTAGTCATTCTATTTATAAAAATATTTATTTAAATTGTTTAATTGTTATATTATGAAACGAAATATATGATCGACTGTGAATGAAGAGGCAAGTTATACTCGAAAATGGTGACGTAACTTACGATGACCTTGATCATTCGGTCGTGATTCTCGGCAAATCCTCTTATTCTCAGACGCTTTCTTTAGCTGAAACATGGCAAAGCCGATAACGCTCATTATGCAAGTTTATACAAAATGCATGCGGTTC